>NC_051447.1:5807930-5814470 GCF_001649575.2 Kryptolebias marmoratus | reverse complement strand
ATAAATCCTTTGTTTTTATTGGTCTTCAGTAATATTCTAATTTTCTGATATGATGAATTTGAGATTTTCATTTGTTGTCATTTGTAATCATCAAAATTAAACGAAATAAACATTTGAAATATGAGTTTGTATGTAATGTATGAATATAATATACCAGTTTCACTTTTTAAATGGAATTACTGAAATCAATCTACTTTTTCATGATATTCTAATTTTATGACCAGCACCTGTAGTTTTTGGTGGATTCTGCCACGTGATTTGTTTACACTGAGTGCCTACCCTCAGTGCCAAATTTATCTGGCTTTATTTTGAAAGTTACTGGAGTAAATTCTTTCAAACATGCCCCATCTGATGTAGTTCAGGCTGACCTTTTTCATGTTTGATTTCATAGCTTGCAGCGGGCGCCTTTAGCTTCTTTGTAATGTTCTTTGATTTATTAAGTTTAACTAGATAAAAGGCATTAAACACTTGCATGAAAGTGTTTATAAGAGTGAGTCCAGGTGAGTTTAAAGCAGGTGAATGTGAGCGCTGCACCGCTGCAGCATCCAGCTCAGCTCAGCCCAGCTCAGCTCAGCCCAGCTCAGCTCAGCCCGGCGGGCGGCGCATTGCCACCTGGCTGGGATCCTGTTCGGTTCTCTTTGCGCCACACGGAGTTTGAGAAGTGCTCCGGACTTCCTGGTGCGGGGGACCATGGAGATCCTCCGCCGTAACGCCGCGGCCGGGGATTTACTCGCGGCCATGTGAAACCGGGAGGGAACCCCGCCGAGTTGACGAGCCCCGGGTGAGTGGTCGTCTCGTGTCGGAGCAGAACCGGGAGCGGGGGAACTTGTCCCGGAACGCTTGCCTGCTGTCAGTGGAGACGGTGGCGTCCGCCGCGGGGCTGAATGACGGCAGCTCAGCAACAAAGTGAAGCGAAACATAACAAATGGGCTTTTCTGCACTTTATTTGCCGTCTTTGCGAAAGTAACTGAGCTGTTTTACGTTTGGAGAAAAGGGTACTTTGTGTTTTAATATTTAAACTTTGTGCTTATTTGTATTCACTGAGGCCTACCTAGCCAAACCCCCCGCTGTTGAGCTAGCAGAATGGAGGTAGACGACTTCCGGTTTCAGTTAACAAAATAAAGCTACATCCGTAACGCTTCAAAACCCGAAAAGCTAGTTATCCGTGGTTCGCACTAGACGCATCATAAATTTAAAATAAATTAAAACTAATCATGAAATGGAGCATTTAAGTGTGTTGTAGAATCTGTCTATTATTTGTTTTGAGTGTCAAGCTGCGTTATTTCCGGTTTTAGTTTGGCTAGTTGTTGCTGTCTTGACGCGGCCTCCCGCAACGCATTCAATACGGCCTGTGCACCAATCATAGCCTTTCCTGAGCGCAAGCCGAAATCTTTGAGGCTTCTGATTGGCTGCAACTTCCCGTCAGTCATTTTAATTAGCTCCTCCGACCTGCTTCTGTACAGGGTTGAAACGGGACGAGGAGCTCAGTTGATGTTGTTACAAACGATAAAATTTGAAGACATAAACCTCGGCACTGGGATGTGGTTGTTACTGAGACGGTGTTTTGTAAAGTTGTCCACTATGTGACGTTCCCTTCCTCACGAAAAGGGATAGTTACCTTTTCCAACGAGGTATGTGAAGTTTATTTGTTTAAACGGTACTAAAAACGGATATTGAGCGATGTTCTTTCAAAATAAAACCTGAAATTAGCTATGTCAGATGGCGGCACAAATGTAAACAAACGTGCATTTTGCGACTAAAATAGCCAACTGTTTTAGATGCGCATGTAAATGAAAGATATTTTGTAATTTATACTGAAACTACAAGAAGTTTAAAATAAAGAATGTATTTTTGGGGGGAATCAAATGTTTTATTTTGAAAACCTTTGTAGGAAAGCATGTGTCAGTGCTGTTATCTTGACAGTGATGTGCCTCTCAGTCCTTCCTATCCCACTTCAGGATAATGCGGCTTAATGCAGCTTTACATTTTGACAACACAAGGAGTATTCAGTAGATCGTACCACTGTGATTAAAACAGCTTTAAGACCCCAAAACACTGTAACATATGGCCCTCCTGCAGTGTTAGTTTATGTTACAAATAATCCTCTAACTCAAATATCTATCTTGTTACTTTTTATCAGGATTTATTTGAAATCTAATTTCAGAATGGTTGCTACTTCTAGCGTGAGGCAGTGATAGAAGAGGCTGCATGTCTGGATGTGTCAGGGTCGGAACTATTCGCTTTATCAGCTGTTATGTGCAGCCATTGTGTCGCTGCTGAGTTGCTTTTCAGGAATCAACCCTTTTCCCAGCTCTGATGCAAAATAAAGATAGAAGGTAAAGAGGTCAGGGGCAAGTGGGACTTTCATCAGGCTGCTGCAGTTTCTGCAGCTTTCAGGGCTGCAGCGAGAAGAAATGAACAGAAAGGCTTTATTTCTGTTGTTAAAATAAGAATGAGTGCATTTCTTAAATATTCCCGCTTGTCAGAGTATTAGTTTCCAAAACCTCTCACCCACAAAGCTCCTTAAAATGTCGACTTTTACTAGAAAGACTACTTGTGTAGCATGTCAGACCTTAGATATTCTTCTGGCAGCATTCCTGTAGGGTTAAAAGTGTCATGGTGCTGCCTCTGCTGTAAGCAGACAGCGATGAAGATGATAAAGACGAGGAGGCAAATTCCAGAGAATCTTAAAATCTTTGAACCTTCCTGTGTTTTAGTTTTTTGTTTTTTTTTTGACTCCACCACCCTACAAACGCCTCTCAAAAGAGAGATGACAAGTCTGACAGGCGTCATCACCGGTGGGCTTTTGTTGTCTGTAAAAGTTTATTACTGCAACATTTTTAGGTCAGAGGTCTGATTCGTCTCATAGCCACTCTGCTGCTGGTGCATATTTTTAACACTTGACCTTTTTCTCACACAAAAACTCCTGCTGACTTTTAAAAACTGTGACATTTTCGAGCCTCGCTGAAGGTGAGGCCTGCTGATAATAATAACTGATTGTACTACGACACACTTTATCAGAGCTCTAAATGTGGCATTTAGATACCCACATCTTGTTTGTACTTTTAGTCTCCATTGCTGTTTTAAATGTTTTAACTTTGAAATATACAGTGGCCTCAGAAAGTATTCATCCCCATTTCACTTTTTGTAATTTTATGTTGTAGTCTGATGCCAGTACTCTTTAATCTATACTCAATATCCCATAACATCGTCCAAGCAGAATTTTGTACATTTAATTAAAACTAAAATATCACATTTACAGAAGTATTTAGATGCCTCCCATTTCTCTTGATCTCTGCTGAGCTGTTTCTACACTAGAGCTGCATGATATTAAATAAACTTACAATGTGGGCAAATATTGTTTAATACTGCAATGACAATATCAACAGCAATAAACCTCCTTTTTCTCACTTTCTCTCTCAACACCGTCATCTAAACCAGGTGTGGGCATCAAAAGGCCAGTGAGTCTATTGGATTGACCAAATAAATCATTAACATGCAGAACATGAACGATGGTGCTTGAAATACAATGATTTGTGATTTATTGCAGGCCTCTGAGATATTGATATTGCACTCACTGTTATTGTGATGCCTTGACTGGAGTCCACCTGTGGTGAATTAAATTGATTGGACACACTTTGATGAAGGCTCACGCCTCTCTATAGAAGACCTTTCAGCCGACAGTGCAAATCGGAGCATCAAACTGCCTGCACACCTCAGAGACCGACACAGATCTGGGGAAGGCTACCAAGGCTTTTAGAAGCTCAGGTGTCTCTAAAATTACCACGTGGAAGAGGTTTGGCACGATCAGGACTCCTCTGAGAGCTGGTCCCCGGTGTGCACTGAGCAGTCAAGAGAAGGGCTTTAGTGAAGGAGGTGACCAAGAACCCAAGGGTCACTCTGAGCTTCAGAGATCTTATGTAAAGAGGGGACTAAGTTCCAAAAGGAAACCAGAACTGTAGGCCTCCGCTAAGCCGGTATTTATGGTAGAGTGGCTCAACAGAAGCCTCTCTTCAGAGTGAAACACTGGAAAGCTGCTCGAAGGACTCTGACTGTGGGGAAACAAGATTCTCTGGTCTCTTAGCTGTTTGGCCTCACTTCTAAATCTTATGTCTGGAGGAAACCAGGCATTGCTCGTCACCTGCCCAGCACCATCCCCACAGTGAAGCACAGTGGTGGCAGCATCATGTTGTGGTGGTTTTTTTTTTTTAGCAGTAGGGACTGAAAGAATGGTCAGGCTTCAAGAAGAGCTGAATGGAGCAAAGCTTTGATTTCACTACAACAATCCTAACCATTGCAGAACTAGTCAGGTCAGATTTATTTATAAAAGGAATATTTGGAATTTTGAAATCCTTCCTTTGAGCAAACTGAAGCAAGTGCACGACCTGTTCTAGCACTGACTTTGAGCCTCTAAGCCCGGCTGTTTTGTTTTTTTTTCTTTTCTCTTTGTTGTTGACATCTGGTACAAGGCAGCATGAAGCTTAAATCTTCTAGTCAGGCATTTCTGTAGAGTGCTGGAGTGCAAAGATTCTGTCTTTAAGCTTTTTTTTTCTCTGCAACACAATATATTTATACCTATCTGCTTTACATACGTTGCAATGTAGACTCGCATATATACAGGAAATGTTGTTTTGCGTAAAATATTAACATACATCTGTGGACTTTATGCATGATCTCTGTCAGTGTAACAGCTGTAAACACTGATTCTTGAATGTTGCTGCAGTTTTACCAAAAAATAAAATCATGAAAGGCTGGGGGCAAAAAAAAAAGAAAAAAAGATGACTAATGATCACTTCTGGTTCGACTCCATATAAAAGCTGTGTTTTTGTTTTGTCTTTTAATGACGGTCGCGGTTTTCGTTGGTGTAGTTGGTGCTAATGATCTCGCCCCCGGCCCCCAGCTGAAAGATTCTGCTGTGCTCCTAAAGCCCTTTTCATTGACTGGCAGCTGTCGTTAAGGAGGTCGAAACACAAAGACAAGGTTGGAAATTAAAAGGTCAGGTTTGAACTAGAGCTGCCCTATTCAAATAATGGCTATCCGGGCATCCTTTCAGCCTTCATTTAATGTATCCACTTAGAGTTTTTAATAAATATTAAATGTATAATGATGAAACGTCCGTGTCTTGATACTGGCGATTAACTCAGCTGTTGGAGCTGTGATTCAGTGATGGAGAGGAAATGGAAAAAACCTGGCTGTTACCAGGGTCAACCACCACAAATTAGTTCATCTCCTGCTCTTGTTCCTTTTCTATCTGTGTTGCAGCACCTGTAGAGCCTCTTCAGAGACAATCAGCCCATCTGTGTGTGTGTGTGTGTGTGTTTCCTGTTAAAAGGGCAGTGCGTTTGCCAGGCGGTTCCATGGCTCCCAGACCCAGACAGGTTGTGTATGTCTGACAGTTTGTTACATGGCAACGATTTTTCAGAATTTTCTGTCTCTGGGACACAGGAAGTCTCTTCTCTTTTGTGTTTGCCGTTTGACACTCGACCTCTCAGTCTGTTTGTCCGTCTGCGACACACATTCAAGGAAATATTGCAACTTTTTTTATAGTTTGGTCTCGTTTTTTTACGCTTTACTCAACTTTTTTTGATGGCTTTTCTCATACGGTCTCTCTGAATTTATTATTTTCTTAAAACACTGTCTCTAACTTGCAGATTATAATCTCGTCAGTACTCCGGAGGGTGATAAAACCTCAAAATTAGAATGTAGTTTATAACTATTGTGATATTAATACGATGCACCAAAAAAAGTCAAAAACATTGAACATCTTATTTGTGATTGCAGCTTGCAGGAAGTCACATGTATTACCCATAACACATAAAATGAGTTTAACATTGAATGTATGTCCCTGCTTCAGGAAAGATATTCAAATTAAATGCAAAGTTAAACTTGAATTTTTAATACAAACATAGGCAGAGCAGCAATACAACCAAACCTTGTCTGGTCTGATCTCCTGTAGCCAAACTACCTTTAATATGATCCAAATAGCTTCTGTTTTAGTTCAGCTGTTAATGTTTTTCTCCCTCTCAAAATAACTGCATCGAGTAATGTTATCAATAGCACAAGAAGACGCTTTTCTTTATCTAACAAAAAGTTAAACCCGTGTTAGTGCGGATGTTAGGAGATGTTACAGGCCTCAGTAGAAGAAAAGGTAATATTTATAAGTTTTAGTTGGTTTTAAGTCACTTGACTGAATAACATCCAGCAAGTTGGAGAATGTTTAGTTTCACACACATCAGTTCTGTTTAGCTGCTTTGTCGTCTCAGATGTGGTCGTAATGAGCCCTTGTTTTTTTTTTTATCTCTACAAATGTGTCCCGTGCTGGCAAAATAAGTCTGCAGTGCAGATTAGGGCTGCAACAACGAATCGATAAAATTCGATAATGAAAAGCGTTGGCGACAAATTTCATTATCGATATGTGTCGCGCAATTTATGCGTCACTAACGTTGTCGCGGAAACGGTGACGTCACCCGCAGCGCGTTTGCTGAACAAACTCCGTCCCAAATATAAGTCATTGCTCCGTCCGCTCCGTTAAAAAAAAAA
>NC_051447.1:5786360-5807516 GCF_001649575.2 Kryptolebias marmoratus | reverse complement strand
GGGTGTTAAATAAGCTATTGTTATTTTCTGCTTGAGAGCTAAGTATATAAAGTGAGAATGTTGAATTGAATTTATATTGATTTATTTAAAAATAAGAAAGTAGTAAAAGTTTTACATCAACCTACTCCTTTACATACAGATAACTTTTTTTATTGAAATTATCGTTAGTTGCAGCCCTAGTGCAGATAAAAGAGAATATGGATTTTTGGCCTAGCTTGGATTTGCGAAAAATTGATTGAGACAGCTCAGTAACTAAAAGTAGCAAAAAATCTTTCTAATCTACCTTTAAATTAATGTTTTATAACAGGTATGTCATGAGAAATAATGCTTTTTCTCATAACTCTTATAATTTTCTTTGAAATTGAACTTTTTTTCTCTGCCGGCTGCTGCAGAGCCAGGAAATCCCTTCATATAATGTTTGGCATCATTGTAAAGCTTGGGGGTTCCCCTTTTTAAACGCAAGGCTGGAATTTCAGACCAATAAAAATCAAGTTTTCTTTTAAACAAAACTAGCTTGTTGCCAAGCCAAGTGGTGAATCTCCAAATTTTCAACAAGCTACGGATCATTTTGAAGCTTTTGAGATGATTTTATTTTTTTTAAATAACCACTCAAAACTGCAAAATTCCTCACTGGGACTCATTTGCAGTCTTTCTGTTGTCCCAAACAAGACATCAGGACACAATTTAACGTTGTTCTTCTTCATGCATTATTCAGTTAGGGTAGTGTGTCACTGGGCTGCAACTGATGGAGACTCAAAATTACCCTCCCAAAAAACTATTGTTTTAGTATTTGCGACTATTGATCCATGTAGCAGCCAATCTCTGCAAATCATGGCCTTTTTTTGTAAATGGCTTCAAAGTCTGTATTGTTGGCTGCGCACATTATTTTGTTTCCCACCTCTGTCCACATCTTCCTGGGCTTGAAACTGTCGGAGACACAAAATTTCAAGAAAATTAGCAAATTTCCACCTAGAATCGGTCAGCGCAGCTCATTTGCATGAAGTCCCAGTGAAACCGGGGCCCGAATTTGCCGGGGGTTTGCATAAATAGTGCCGAAAGAAACCCCAGCTCTAGGTTTGCGGAAAGTAAATTAAGACAGGTTCGAGATGCCGGGACATCACTGCCACTATTTGGAGAGGAAAATGAATCACACAAATCTTTTTGAACATGTTCAAAATTCAAGAGACAAGATTTTGAGCCTCTGCAGCTCACATGAAGACATTGAGAACCCCCGTGAACGAGTCGAGACATACTGGAGACTCTCAGCCCTGTGAGATACTATCTTTTAGCTGTTTCTTGAATCGGCTTTTGAATATTGTACACGTAGCACCCAAATCTGTGAACCACAGTACGACACAAGATAGTATCTAATGATTTTACTGTGATTTCGATTATTAGTGTCAGTTTTTTTGTTTTGCGTCTCTCACTGCACCTCAGAAGGTCTTCAAGGTGTAAATAAGTCTTTAATATTCAGAATACCCCGTAATATTCAATTTTCTGTCATAAAAAGCAAAAAGAACTCTTATAATTTGTGTATTTAGTTATCTGAATGAATGAATTAAGACTAAAATAGCTGCAGTAAGTTCTATTTTTTAGGATCACCCTGGGAGTTTGGAACTGTGCAAATCGATCGTGTGTCCATTCAGAAGTTTGTCAAACGATGAACAAATCAAATGGTGTTGATTGCCAAACAGAAAATTGGTGTTGCAGTTTTAAACCGAAAAGGCTGCAGAGTCTCTGTGTTCCCCTCTGATTTCACGGCAGCTTCTGTAGAAATGCAGTTCAACTGAAATGCGATAAGGAATTTAAAAAAAAACCCAGTGCAGCAGGAGTTGGCAGACTTGGCTCACCCACATACCAGATGTAGCGTATGCGCACACGCACACACACACACACACACACACAGGATTCCTGCACTCCCTTGCTGCTGTCCGGGCCTTGGCACTGAGCTGCGGCTGCTGCCCGTCTTTATTGGCTGCTGATCTTTGTTGGCTCAGCCCAACGCTTCGTCTTTTAATGGGCAGCTTCAGAGCAACAACACACCACCAGATGCTGACTCTCCTGCTGGCCTCTGTGAGTGTGTGTGTGTGTGTGTGTGTGTTGCATAGAGGAAGAGAGAAAACTGCACTGCTTCCTGACCTTGTATAAGACGCAGCTAACCTGATGTCAAACCCAGCCGAACAATATGAATGAGATATTTCTGAACCAAACCTGCGATCAGAGGGTCATAACAGTACAGTAGTCGCACATCCCTCAAAGCTGCTGGCGTGCTGAGCTCCTGCTTCTCCAGCAGCACGCAGCTGAAGGTGTTAACTCCAGTAGCTGAGACCGATCCCCAGCGCATATTCTGAGCGTTAACTTATTCTTCTTTGAACTATTTGGAGTCAGCTCTTTCTGTTTGTTTGCAAAATAACTCCATGACTCACTGCGTGGGTTTTAATGAAAGTTTTAAAGAATTAATAATTGGATTTTGGAATCAGTCCAATTCGAGATGGGCGCCACAGCCGAGCCACATTAACAAACACAAACAAAGGCTGTAACTGAGTCGATTTTACACATATTGAGCTCAAGTTTGACATGGTGGTTGCTGAGTGTCATCCCCAACAAAGCATCCAGTTGTGCATTTTTCTAGATTGTCCTCTCTCAACATAAGAAGATTTTATGTCTAAAACTCTGGCAAGATTAGCAGCGGGTGATATGCATTCCTTCAAAGAATGCTGCGGGTTTTTGTGTCTTATGTCGTGGGTCTTGGTGATGTATTGCGTTTCTGATAACATTCAGACTCAGACAATGTTTTCAGAAGATGACTGGTTTCTTCTGTGAAGTTGTTTTGGGATGTGTAGTTCTGTGCAGAAGTCCTGAGCCACCTCTTGTTTCTTTCGAGCAGCTAATCTGTTTGTTGTTGTCATTTAAAGGGGTCTGGATTGGTAGTTGTCCTCAAGGCCTTTCATTTTCAGTCCAGTGCCTGACCAGTTTTCAAAAATCTTAAACAAAAATATACAAAGAAGAAAAGAAAAATTTAAATAGGGTGTTTAGGCACGTATTCTATTTCTTTAGCTAACTCTTTAAAGAAAAAAAATCTCAAAGATAACAGTTTGAAGGATATTAAATAGTATTTTAGCACCATCAAGGTGATTTCCAAACACCATTAGCTGAAAACTGATACGTTCAAGCTTTTTATGTTTGAGATTTGCTTTCAATTAGAGCTAATAAATATAAAAAAACACACATTATATGTCACCATGCAACGAAAAATACCAAAATATAATAGTTTGGCTTGATCTTTCCCCACCCCCTTATTTTATTTATTCCAATCGCTCCTATGTAATCTCTTATTTAAACTAAAAGGTTCTTGATTGAACCATTTTGGCAAATTCAATAAACCCTTAAATTTTCTTCAGACTGAGAATGAAGATATTTCCTTCAAATTAAAACCAGCCCCTTTCGTGGGAGCTACTCAGGCAGCTCCACAGTGTTAATTCTGGAAAATGTCAGCCCCTTTTGGAGTGAAGTTTGTGATTGTGTGGAGGATTAATGGCATGTTCCAAGTGATTCTACATCCTCGATTCTGCAGCAAACGCTGTCCTGAAATCAGCAATAAAACGGTGATTACAGATAACAGAGGAGGCCTGTCAGTGATGTGTTGCAAACAAAACCGAATTTGAGGCGCATTATTCAGATCGTTAGGCGTGTGAACTTGGAATCAAACTGCCAGAAATTCCGAACAGAAACTCTGAGCAGGTTCTTCCCACCGTGACACCTGACATGGTGACCTCAGCGGGGTTCAGCCTGTCTGAACTGACCTCGGGTCAGCTGTGGCCATGTGTTTGATTGGCTTCACGTCTCCTCCTTCCTCGGGGCAGAGGTGAACATATGTTGGCTCTAATCTCAGGTCACAAGACCGTCAGCCTGGAGCTCAACGATTTAACTTCCTGTCTGTCAGTCCAGTTACCAGTCTTGCTCAGAAATCATTAGCTGTAAAACTGGTAAGAAAGCAAGGAAACTAAAGGATAAACAAAAGTGTACTACATCAAACTTCAGCTCAGTAGATGGAAATTGAAGTTACAGCCAAGCCAATAATCCAAAAGTTTTATTAGTTGTATGCATTCAATATTTGCTGATGTTACAATGTAAATTGATAGTTTTTAACAGGTCAAACAAAGTATCATAGTTATATTTCAAGGCAAAACACAAAAATACATATAGACCAATTTTCTGAGAATTTAAAGCTCCTATTAATTCATTCCTCCTTTTTGCTGACACTGCATTAGTATTCAAATGCAGAAAGATCCTAACTAGTTTTGAAACGATCTCAAATTGATAGGAAATAAAATCTGGATGATGATAAACGATTCCCATAAGATGGCATCAGCTCTCTCTCTCTGAAGAGTTTTCTGCTCTGCTGCTTGTTGCCCCCCCCCGCGCGCCCACCGGGTCCAGAACCACCAGGGTGGATAACCTGGTCTCTGTGGCAGCAGCCATGAGNCCCCCCCCGCCGCTGAGACATTCTGCTGATCCTCGCTGCTTTCGCTCACCGCCCCGGAGAATATCCACTCCTCTACATCTGCAGCGCTCCAGCTTATATACAACACAGCGGCTGGGTGAGGAGGCGGTGGGAGGGAGGGGAGGAGGGGGGGGTGATTTAGTTTCTACATCACCTGCGTCGTTTTGCCCTCTCCACCGCCTTCCCGTCCCGCTGCCTCCCTTCGGCTCCTGCTTGCATCTGCAGAGCGGTCAAATTACCCGTCATTACCACACACCATCATCAGATTACTGTAATTTTGTCCGGCAGAGGGATGGCTGCTCGGCCGCACATGCAGAAACACACACGCGCACACAAACACACACACTGCAAAACCAGTAATTTACCCACTCTGTGCCTCCGCCATTTTCTGTCCCAGTGAAAATGTTAATTATAAAACCTCCCATCTTTAATCAACAATGTGAGAAATCCAGGCAGCGATTTCCATACTGTCCTTATTGAAACCTCTGTTCTTTAAGTTATTGTTTCATCTGCAGGATTCCAAAAGTTATATCATTATTCTTTTAAAATGATAATTAAAGGCCAAGCGTTCGTCATAAACAAAGTTTAGGTGTTGTGTAGGAGTAGGCGTTCACTTCAGCATGGCCTCGTAGGAAGGTGCCACACCGCCCGTTTGTGTCCCGGCAAGTTCTGGTCCCTCTCAGCCGTCAGTCAGACATGGTTCACTCGACCGTTTGTGTTCAAATGATGTCATGTTCTGACTGTGTTTCGTTTTTGTTCTGTCTCAGGTCATGAGTGCCTCTCAGAAAGACCCAGTGGAGATTAACCTCACCTGTCCAAAGCCCCGCCCCGATCAGGCCTCGCCCCGCCCCCCACTCCTGGACTCCCACCATGAGTAAGTTATTTGCTTCCTTTCAGTCTGGTTTGCTTGGTTGTGATGTTAGGCGCAGGAAATGCCAGATTGGGCTGGTTTTATTGTTGACTGACGTGTGACTCCCAAACATCCCATAACATCTCGGATAGCTTGTCCAAAGTCCCTTTTTACACAAGAACACTTGGAATTATCGGTGCCTTCTGAGGTTGTGACACATAGTTGGCTTTGGTGAAAAACGGTCAGTGCTTTTTATCAGCTGAATTAGCTGCTTTGAATCACCATCGGCTCTGTTTGTTTTACTGTTATTTTTTGGCACATGAAGCCTAACTGCTCAGCTCAGGCATACATGGAAAAACAAGTCATTTAAATTGAAACCAAGTAGTTGGTTTTTACTCCTAACTGAGCTAGAACCACTTTGGAAGCTAAAACCAAGCTATTATTGATTTTATTTCGTTTTTTAACTCATTTTATTATCTTCTGCAATGCAGTGCAGCTCATCGGAGTTCATGTTTTTTGTGCTGCGTTCACGTCCTGTTCAGCGTGTCGCTGTGTGTGTGTGGGGTGTTCTTGCTGGTTCTTGACATCAGTTTGGGGTTTAAAAGCTCCTAAACGAACATGCTTTCGCCCATTCAGCCTCCTTTTCCTCCTCCCCCCACGACGGTAGAAACATATGGCAAAGAGGACCGCAAACTACTGCAACCCTCATACCTCATCAATCACGCTGCAAAGCATGATGGGAACCAATTAGGATGAGCACTCCATCAGCTGGTGTGTGTGGCTCGCAGTTCTGGCCCGGCGCTGCTGCAGTTGGCTCGGTGTGACTCACCCGGAGAGGAAGCAGCTCATTCTCTTCATGCCCCAGATGTTCCCACATGTGCAGAAGAGAGGATGGTTTTCAGCTATTGTAATACCACGCCAAAATTTATCTCCATCTCTGTGAAATTGACCGTTACAGCCGTTTATCTGTTGGCTAATGTTGATTAGCTCTGGGAGCCATTTTGAACTGAACTGACTCTAGAAGTTAATCAGTCGTAGATGCACATTCAGTGGTTACTTTCTGAGCGTTTCATTCAAATCCATCCACTGGCTGATGAGATATTTTGCTAACTGTACAGGCAAACACACAGATGGGCCGTTGGTGGTGGGCGATTCAGCTTCATTCAGTCAGACTAAACCTCATGAGGGGTGGCAATACGTGCAACTCAGGCCATGAGAAGTTTTGAATATAATTAACGCAGAATTATTTTAATCTTTTATCAGTTTGCTGCTCTGTTTGAAGTTAGTCGTGTGCAAAACTAAAGTAGGGAGTTTGTTTTTTCATACCTCCCACAGATCTGTTCCCTCTGTGATATCAGACATGTGGTTTCAGCAGCTGCACCGCTGCGGAGTGTTTTGCTTTCTTGGCTCATGTTCCAGATAAGAACTGGACACAGGGAGCAGCACTTCCTCCTGCCAGAAGTGTTAAATCACTGCGTGGCTCTCCGGCGTTTCTCTGTGCCGAGCCGTACTGCTGCATATCTGCGTACCGGAGGACCGGGAGTGGGTTACCATGGAAACCCAACATAAATTAATCGATTACTGGAATGCGATTGGATAAAGCAGCCTCTTCTGCAGTGGGCTGTTGAGAGGTTTAACGCGAGTATTCTTTTAGGCTGTCCTTCAGTCAGACCTAAACGGTTTGGTGTGGGTAAATGATAAGCCAGGTTGTGTGACAGGAGGAGAAGCTGTCTGTCACTTTGACACTTTGGTTTTTCTGTGTGTGTGCACGCCAAAAGCTTGCATGGTTATAAACAGATCAAGGCAGTTTTAAGGGAATGCATATAACCCACTTTCCTTTATCCCAGAGTTTTAATCTAAAATCATCTTTTGATGAGAAGGGACAGAGTCATAGGTGTTTTGGTCAAAGCTTGTAAATTATATTATAGCAGATGGGTGGGACTCTCAGCTACTAACACGTCAAACTTTTGCGTAATGTCTATAAATCTGACTGAGCTACAGCCACTTTTGTTGGCTAATGTCGATCAGCTGTGGAGGCCTTCCTGAACTGGGCTGACTCCAAAAGTTAATCATTTGTAGACGTACATCCAGTGATGATGATCTGAGAGGTTTCTTAAAATCCAACCAGCAGTTTGGGACCAACCTTGTTTGTCTGTTAGCAAAATATCTCAAAGTTTAAAGCAACGATGTCGTCCGGTGTGCGGTGCTTGGTGTGTGTTTTGTGAATTAGCCTCAGCTACAAGTGCACCAAACTTTAGCTCCATATCTATAAAAGTAACACAGTTGCCATTATTGAGTTCTCTAAGTTCAGACCAATAGTTAATTAGTTGTAGATGTACATCCAATGATTACTTTCTGAATACCATTAAAATCTCTCCAGATGATTTTGCTATCATGGCAAAACATTATCGCCCTTTCATCTTCAGTTGTGGGTGAAAATGAGTTAAATTAAAAACCAAAATGAGTTTGAAAAGGAAGGAAGCAGTCACTAAACGTTTTTGAAAATCGCAAATGTACTTCTATAACACATATATGTCTCTCAGACATAAACTTATTTACTTGAGTAAAACATTTTGAAATTGGTGACAAGAAGCAGAGCGGATTGTTTATTTTTGTTGTTGTTGTTGTTTTGATGCGACCTGAATGAGCTTCCTAAGCAGCAGGTGTTCTCTGAAAAGGCCTTTTATGTGTTTCATTATTCATCCCAACCTTTGATAGACTCAGCCTCTCGCCTGGAGATGGTCGCTGTTGTTGATATCCTGAGCTAATTACCTTAATTACCCCCCTAGAAAACACACACACACACACAGTCCATTACCTGAGGCAGAACCGGGTTACTTTTCTTTACACCAAACCTCTTAACATAAGTGGGTGATCTGATTCTTCTTATTTTCTGGGAAGCGACAGAGAAAAACGATCATTTTGGAATTGTTTTCGGCAGGTTCATTTTCGGGGTCGTGGCTCTTTTAAAGCGGGGTCAGGACATCCATTACCAGAAGGATTTAGGCTGAAACCAAACAGCTACACCAGAACTTCGTGGTGCAAACTGAAGGCGGACCAACCACACAGTTTTGCAATTAAAATGGCTATATTTAAACATTCTTATCTGCTCGTTTTGGCAGTTGTTACCAAAGCCATCTTTGTTAACTATAAAAGGACTTTCTCGAGCTGCTGCCAGTGCTTCTTGCTCCTGTTTAATGTGGCCGACTGCAGAGGCGGCCATCCCTTGTGGTTTTTAAATTGGGCTGAAGAGTAAAGCTGTGGAAATTTCCTGATTCCTTAGCTGCATCTCGCTGCGGACGTTAATGATTGTGCATCAGTACAGTGACAGGACATAATCAAGAGCCTGCAGCTCACAGAATTATAGTAAACCATCTTTAATTAGTTAGTTTTCAACCACAGTGTTTACAAAGAAGTCCTTGTGCGGGGACAAAAACACTAAAGAAGTCACCTCTCTATTGAATGGGTGTAAAAACTATAATGCTACGTAGCTTTAGCATTATCCTAACGTTTTTGGAGATGTTGTGGTGAACACGTTTTGGATTTTATAGCCATACTGAAAGTTTGTATTAGTTAAAAATAAGTGTAGACATTTGTAATTTTAGGATGCAGGTTAGTTGTTTTCAGCCTCATCTAATGTCTGCAAATTCAAGGCCAACAATCCGTTCGACTGCGAGTTAAGAACCAATGAGATGCTGTCGTCCAAGTCTGAGAAATAAGACCTTCAGCCAAGCAGTGGTACTTTTAAAAGCTGAGGGTTAATGACTTTTACTGCAGTGAGACCTAAGCTGCACAGCTTCACCTGCGTCCCAAAGAACTGAGTGAAGCTGGTTCATAGGGTGGGAGTCAGTCTTTTCTTAGACCCAGCTCATCGTGGTCATGGAGGTTCTGAATTGCTTTTCAGATGTCAGAAATTGATTTTGTTGACTTTAATCTGTGCTGCCATTTTAGGTTGCTGCACGTTGTTTGTCATAGTAGAGTTTTCACAATATATGTCTGTAAGTAATAGGTATAATTAGAGCATGGCTCTCTTTAGTAATGTCTTTTTTCAGGTTTGATTTGTGTTGAAATTTCCAGTGATAAACAATCCTAATCACTTTAGCTTTTCTGTTACGTTTTCAGAGTTAACTTCCTTGTTAATTGTTGGTGAGCAGTCTGTGATTATTTGGGATTTCAGGTGTTTTTGTGCACTCTTTATTAGGTGTGAAAATATACAAATCAGTGTTTTTTTCATGTAAAATAAGCCATAGTCATTTAAACTTCAAAATAACAAGTTTTTAATGCTATCACAGCCCTCTGAGTTGTCATCGAACCACAAAGTCCCTGAAGATTCCCACCCCTAATAGTAAGAAATAGTAATAATCCAACCCTAAATGTTTGTGTTGTTTTGACATATTGCTGTCAGAGGAGAAAATTGCAGGTCGGTGAGAAACAGGAAACAGCAGCTCGCCTGTAATTCACCTGGTGCACACGAGGAAGTAGGTTTAGAAGTATTTATACTCAGTAATGACTGAGAAGAATGGGATGTAATCTGTGGCTCTGAGTATACTCCCTCTGCACCACTTCATTTGAAGTAACTCTTACATGTGTTTATTTTATTTACTGAAAAAAAGGCTCCAAATATTAAAAGGATCAATGTCTTACATTCAGAAGAAACAAAGTGAAATAACGTTTAAACCACCAGTAAGGCCGGTTGAAAGCAAAGCATTGTCATCAACATTTTACCATATGTTTAGTGTTCCAGTTTATTCTCAGGACTATATTAGATCCCTGTGATTGTCTGCTCTGTCCAAAGACAGTCACACGTTCCTTCAGGCTGGCAGGATGCACCAAATAAGATTTATGAACGGCAAAAACTGTTTGCCGACGAGCACAAAATCCTTGTCTTGTAATAACACACCGCATTTCTGCCTGGAACCAAAGAACTCGACATCCCCCCCCTGCAAAACCAGCCAGCACAGATGTAGGACGTAGACCCAGAGCACAGTGATAACACTGACAGATGGGGAAAAAAGAGGAAGACGCACACAATTAATGTTATGTTTTATTGATGTTGTATAAAAAAGCACAGTTCGTTAAGAGGATAATGGCTCCACAAAGTGTCAGGTGGGCAGCAAAGAGCTTGATTTGTCATCCATAAAAATGAAAACAGAATGAAAGAAAACAAGGACATTGTAGGCTTTTTAGGTTAGATTTTAGCATAAAATAATAGTTTTATTGTTTCACGCCAGTATAATTCAGCAGGATGTTTTTCAGAATGTTCAAACTTAAGATTTTGCTGTGAAATACTTATTTATCCTCAATTGCTTTAGTAAAATAATGGGTATAAAATTGTGCAGAACAATCAAACCATATTTGTGCATAAAACTAGATCTTATTAGAGATGTAAGCAGCAGTATTTTAGGTTATTTGCTTACCTTAGTCCTGTTACATTATAATACACGTATAACAATATCTGTAAACTCAATGTGTCTAAAAACTAAATTTGTTTTTTAAAACAGTTTTTCCTGCTGTTTGCATCTTTTGTCCACGCAGTGTTTTTGTGAGGAAAGACATTTTCTTAAATGCTTACCAAAGTGGAAATTTTATGTTATCTCCCATGTACATTGGTCAAACTCAAATCATAGCAGCCTGAGTGATTGTGTTTGTATGGTTTTGAGATTTCCCTAAAAACACAGAAAAATTTGGCTACATGAACCTAGACCAGTCCTAAAATTATACTCCATCAATCTCATTTTAACGTCTGATGCTTATAGTCTGGCTTTGTTCATTGTTCATTAGGGTTGTCAAAGAAATTGATGGAAATGAATCTACCCTAATAACCAGTATCTAATAAGAAATTACCTGCAACATAATCGCAACATTGTTGTCTTTACTTCCTGCCGACCCTAAACCGATAAACTCTAAAAATGGCTTTGAGTATCGATTGTTTTTCTTTGTTTCTGTGCTGATTCTGAAACTCTAATATTATAGCAACGCTATTGCTAATAAAGTTCACTTTGCAGTGAAGCTTCTGGCTGGGATTACTGCCTCCAGTCAAAGAGGTAGAGAAGTTAGACTTGCTAGTTAGGGTTGTTAAAAATCACCAGTCAAGTATTAATCGACGGCATTTAGATTTTTATTAGTATCTGCATCAGGTTTGAAATTCTTATATCATGGCAACCCAGCTGCCTTTATTTTGCAGCCGTTTAATGATTATTGGGTGCTGATGGTTTTCCTCTATATGGGTGTGATTGATACTGGAGTTTGTTATGACTGTCATAAACTAAAAGACTATCTTTAAATGGAAGCAAAGCTGAAAAGAAATACAGTAGCTCTTTGTACTTTGCTGATATTGTTCTGCTTATTGTAAATGAAATATTGACTTGTTTAAGTGTTTCCACTGTTAGATGACTACCAGCTAAAACCCGATGAGTATGAGTTGTTTTTCTCAACGTAACTGCAGAACTGACTGTTGACTCTTATCTCCCCACCGGCCCTTTACCTACCTTTTGCCTTTATCTCCCCCCTGTCAGGAGAAGACTGATGTCATTGGGTTTCGTTCAGAGCGCACAGAGCGTCTGGGTGTGGCGCACTGTAATTATCTGCGTCTCCGAGCCTCATCTGGTCTCCATCTGCACGACTCGAGCACGCTTTACCTTTAAACTGTAGGACAGCACAGGTCTTTACAGTCAGCCGTCACACCAAACCTGCGGTCTTTGATCGAAAGCTGCCTCAAGGTTTTATACGGCGCCACATCTGGAGGCTGCTCAGCTGGAGAACTGACTTCAGATAAAGTTTTAAAAGTTTCTATTTGTACCCCTGGGCTCTTTGTTTAGTTCTTGACATGTTATCAACATAAGGAGCTGTCATCTAATGCGTAGATGGCACCGATTTGTGAGTGCAGCTCCAAATGACTCTTAGCCAGAGTTCCCGTTAAAAAAATCTACATAGAAAAGTCAGGCAGCAGCTGTTGTTTTGGTTGCCTGAACTTTAGATTGCTGTCTTGTTTATACCGCTACTTTTGTTCAGTTGCTTTTAAAAAACAGCTTTAAAAGCTCTGGAGAGATAATGACATGTCATCTTACTCCGCACAAAATAAATTTAGGGCTTTCCTGCCCACAGAATGACTCAAGGCTAAATGCTAGAAGGATTTTATTTTTTTTTGTTGGGAAAGCACCTGGGGAAGAGGAGGGCTGTTTCAGTTTATTGCCGTTCCACAGGTCGGGCAGGTTTATTAGCCCGCTGCGCTTCCTGCGCTTCACTCATTCGCCCCTTTTTGAGCACGCTGTGAATCTGAACTCGAGCGGAGATTAGGGATAAAGATTAGTCCGGGTTTTATAACAGATGACATGCTGTTTTCATTGATGCAACTGTGTCAGATCTCTCTCAGTGAGGAAGTGAGGCAGAGCTCCTGGTATCTACTCTAACATTAACATTAAAGGCTTCAGGAACACAAGGGTTTGCTTTTTTCTTTTTGTACTCTCAGGAGCAAAATAGTCATGAAGGCTGAAGTTTACTCCCTGAATGCTCCTTCTTGTGGTCAACATGTCCACAAATCGCCTTGTTTTGCTGGATGTTTTTATCAGCGTGACACAGAAGTTCTTGGGCTGCAATTCATTTACCACCCAGCAAAAACCCATCAGATTGATTGTCCATCTTCAGAGGGGGTTCTTTCTTTCTTATAACGCTGCATGACTCAGGTTTGTACGACAGCAAGCCGAAAAAAGCCCAAATTTGCTTAAAGCAAATCTTTACTTTGATAGACTTGTGTTTTAATTCTCCATTGGAAGAAGGTAGTGCTGCATGTCAGAGAAAAAGCCAAGTTTGCTGCTTTTATTTGTTTTTGTTTTTGGCATCTGAACCGATTGGACTGATTTTGACTCGGGGAGATCTTGTTTAGATTTGCTTCAAATTTTAAATTGAAAATTTATCCCTAAACATTAAAAACTAACCATTTCTTTTAAAATATTCAGCTCTGAAGATGCTTAAAATACAGCTTGACCAAAAAGCCAATTAGCACCCAGTGATTAAATGACTTTTTAGACATCAATTAGTCAGAAACGGGGATTTCAGACTTTCAGCTATAAATTCAAGTTTTCAGTTGTTTAAAGGCAAGTTCTTTTAAAGCATAAAATAATTAGATAAAAGAAATACTTAAACTAATGAACTGATTGTCAGGGATTAGATCAAGTCCCATTTCACCACTTATCCCTACCCTTGTGTTTTAGCATGCATACTTAGGGCTACGAGTGTCCCATTCCTTTTTTATTTCATTGAAGGAGGCGGAAGATGTCGGGCAGTTTGGTTTTCCAAATTTAGATTGAGATTTTTCAGGGTTGACCTTCAGAGTGTGATCCTAGCAAAGAAACAAATCAGTGTTTTTTTTATGTAAAATGTATTTTAAAGCTATAAAAAGAATTGTGATGTCATTTGCTGTTGATGGAATAATAAACAATGCATTAAATGTAGTGCCCTGGTTGTGGCAGTGGCAGGTGTGCCAGCTAAGTGGCAACTGATAAACTGGTCATTATTTTCAGTTTCCTGAATATTCAGCTGTTGGCCATGTTGGGCATATTTGTCCGATTATTAAACGGGAAAAGAAATGCAGCAGCTGCCACAGCCGATATTTAGTTTATTTCAGCAAGAATACTCTCATATTGTTTTTAAAAGTGTCCAATATCATGTCTGTGTTTATATTTTTCTGAGATAAAGGCTCCCTTGACATATATTGGCCTGCTCTGAACTCTAAAATTGGCGTTTGCATCGGCCGACCTCAGAACACTGAAAGGTCAACATTGTATACCAACACCTGTTGTAAGTTAGTTAATGCTTTTTATTTTTACTGTTTATTCTCAACAAAAACACACTGTATGCTTATGTATTGCATTTTTATGTTCTATTGAGGTAAAAGGCAGTTAGAAAATAATGTCACAACATTGCCTTTATACATATCTGATGCTCTGTGTTGTAGGATCTCCAACAATGCCAGGATTGGGAAACTTTGCTTCTTAACATATCTTATGGCGTGTGGACAGACACCCAAGTTTGAGTTCATTAAAGGAGTTTTGGATTTTGTTTTAATTTGAACTCTAATAAAGTTTCAGGGTGAATTATGTGGTTTAAATACGTGATGTGATGAGAGCTGTGTGTGTGTGGGAATGTGGCTGTCTGCGTTTTCTGCCCTTTCCTGGGTATTCTGAGTGATGCTCGGATGTGTTGCAGCAGAGGTGTGTGTTGTGGTGGAGGAGAGCTGCAGGAAGGAAGCCTTACTGGAAAATGATGACACCTCCCAGTAAACAGGGTGACCAGAGGAAATGGATCCACCGACCCTTCCGAAAGGGCATCTCCATGTAGATACTGAGGGAACTAAAACTTTGATTTCTTTATCCAAGATCCTAGTAAAGCTTTTTGGTGACAGTAGTAAAATGCAGGTTATGTGCTTAATGAAATCATAATTTACAACACTCTTAACAACCCCTGAATATATCAGAAACCTTGATTTAGGGAAATATTGTTTTAATAATTTTCATGAAATGTTTATTTCTTAATTTTAGGTTAGTAAGTACACATTGTTTTCTATAATAAAATATAAAAATAAAGGTTTTTGGATTTGTTGAACTGAAGTATTTTAATTAGGTAGAGCAAATGAGAAACTTTTGCATGTTTTAATTCGTTTTTGAGCTTTAACCTACTACCAGAGTTGTGAAAAAAAATCTTGTCTTTAATTGCTGCCCGACAGTTTTTATATTATTGTGTTTTTATCAAGCTTTCCAGCACCACAGAACCTTGGGCTTTGTAAACTGTTACTGTGGCACGTAGTCAGTCTTTAATCTTGATGTTCTTGACATTTTTAGCAAGCCTCGGGTGTTGGTCGTCTCAGTGTCACTGGATCGGCACTCGTAGATAAGGCAGAGAGGGGCCGACACACAGAGGTGGTGACATTATCAAGTTTTAAAGAGAGATGGTTGAACTTTTTATAGTTTACACAAAGCTGGACTCACTGCAGCTTTAGGGAAATTTTTCACCCATCAGTTTCTGTTAAACTAACAAAGTACCAATTATACTTCAAGAAAAAACTGGAAGTTCCTTAATAAACGCTGTATATTTTAAGTAAAACAATTAGACTAGATCCCATCCCACATAAATGGCTCAGACGCAGAGGTTGCGTCTTTGTTTGGCACTTTCCTTCACACAAGCAGAAAAAGTGTTTCCTCGCCACAAGCTTTTCATGGTCTCACTATATTTAGTTGCCATGGTGAGCCGAGCAGCGCTGCCGTTTTTATCAACGGCCCTCCCGCTCCGAAAGTTCGGCCCATCAATACTTAATGTGCAGACATCAGACAAGTGAGATCTTGTTCAGTAAAAAGCAAGCTCTGCTGTGTTTTAGCGTGGGCTCTCCTGTCCCTCCGTTTATGGTTCTGTCCTTTAGAGACGCAGCACAGAACTACACAGATTTCACTCTTCAGCACGCCATGTTTTTGTTGTCCTCATGCCTTTCAGATGAATTTGATTTTGATTGATTGTTGTGTTATTATAAAGGAACAGCTCACGTCAAACATTTGTTGTCCTTACAGCGTGTAGAATAATGCAAAATCAATTACTCGCTGCAGACTGAAAACCTCCAGGACACGATAAAAGCAAATAAGAGTTAAATTTGACTTAATTTTGGCCCACCGCTCTAAAAGGTTGGTGGACGTATAAATGCTTGACTCTGTATGCAAAATATTTCATAAAGCACTGGACAGATTTGAATAAAACTGCTAGAAAATGATCATTGGATCATTTGGCCAGAACTCAGTCAATTTTACAGATTGAGCTGAAGTTTGGTGTGCTAGTAGCTGAGAGTCAGTGCTAACAAATCTTTAACTGTTTGGCATTAACTGCTGAAGTCCATCCTGCTGTCTGACAGTGAAATGATGTAAAGATAACGACATTAAAGCTCAGCAGAGGATGTACTTCCTCAGGAGACTGATGTGAGTGAGGATTTTACCCTTAATCCTCACCACCTTTCTACAGAAGCACTACTGAGAGCATCTGACAAGCTATTGACTGGTTGCTCCCCTCCCTAGAGACCATTTTTTAAGGAAAGATGCAGGAAGAAAACCCTGAGTATTCTCCTTGTATAACCTCCTCCAAGATATCACTCTGTTAAATTAAAAACAACCAAAAATATTCATCTACTTCATTCCTCAAGCATTAAGGTTGCTTAATCTTGAGTAACAATCATTTGGACAAGAAAAAAATAGTTTTGTTTTAATACATAATGCAGGCAAATGACTTTGTACCTTTTTGTTAAAAATAGAAAAACCCACAAAGGTCACTGAAATAACTTGAAACGAAAAAATGAATAAAATCAACTAATGAAATTCAGTCGTTGCTTTTGAATTTTAGTTCAACAGACTTAAAAAAAAAAAAACTGGCCTTGACAAAAAAAAGGATGGTACCTCTAGAAAAGATTGAAAATAATTTGACCATGAAGACGTGTTCCCTATAATCAGCATCACAGGTGCCTTCAATCTTGTAATCAGACAGTCTGTCTGTTTTAAAGGGTGACAGGTAGTCACAGGGCTGTTTGGCATCATGGTGTGTAACATACTGAACATGGAGCACAGAGAGCTGAGGACAGAGCTGTCTCAGGAGCTCAGAGAGACAATGATTGAGCAGCATGTTAAAGGTAAAGACTATAAGACCATCTCCAACCAGCTGCTCAGATTCTTCAGAAGGTTAAGGTCCACAGGACTGGAGACAACCTTCCTGGACATGGACACTAGAGGACAACTGGTGACAAACTGAAGAGACAGATGATAAATATGGTAACTAAAGAGTCCAGAACAACTTCCAAAGAGATTAAAGGTGAACTCCAAGGTCAAGGGTCATCAGTGTCAGATCACAGAATCAGTCTGTTTGTGCTAAAGACGAAGAAAACCAAATCATAAAAAAATATGACTGGAATTTGCCAAAATACATAATGACAAGCCTCAAAGCTTCTGGGAAAATGTCCTTTGGACAGATGAGACAAAACTGGAGTTTTTTGACAACAAGTCCCCTCAGCTCTGAGAAGACTGTAGCTACAGAGAAACATGGAGGAGGCTCGGTTCTGTTCTGGTTCTGCTGTGCTGCTTCTGACACAGGGGTCCTAAATCTGTTCAGGGTCCAATGAAATCTCAAGACTATCAAGGCTTTCTGGAGTTAAATGCGCTGCTCAGAGTCAGAAAGGTTGTTCAGTCACAGATCATTGGTCCTCCAACAGGATAATGACCCAAAACTCACAGCTAAAAACACCAAGAACGGCTCAGAACCAAACATTGGACCAATCTGAAGTGTCCTTCTGAGCCCTGATCTAAATCCTGGTAAACATCTGTGGAATTAACCCTTCAAATGGGTGGAACTAATTACTCTGTATATTTAGTGTATGACAGTAATTTTTGATGACAGCTTCCTATCAGCCTTTATAAATGAATGAACAGTTCTCCGTTTTTAAACCTGTAATTGTAGAGGAACCGCTCTAACAGCAGCTGGATCTCTCCAACTTGTAACAAACCTCTCGCCGCCCTTAAACCGTGACAAACGACCCGTCGACCAGCATCAAGCGGGATGCACCTGATTGACTGCGATGTAGGAGTCGTTGCATGCGAGTGAGAAAGGGAGGCTGGGCGAGCACAAAGCACTGTGGGTAAAAATCTGTCATAAATCTCATTCTGTTCTGCTCCTATGTTTCTGTAGCTTCATGTTTATTTATGAGTGTTGTTTATAGAAACGACACATACAAAGTAAGGAGTTCACACACACACATTTTGAATACAAAATGTGTGTGTGTGACGGTGTGGTCATGCAGGCCTGGGAGAGGTTAGCTCTGAAGGGAACAGACCTTAATGTGGAGTCACAATCAGACCCTGATTTATTGGTCATATTAGCATTAAGTCAAGAATATATTGACGTGTTTTGCCTAAACTGTGGATTCTTCACTGATTTCTAGCTGGGACTTGGAACATATAATTCCAAATCTGTGAATCCATTGCAAAGCAACACGATCGTTCTCCTCTGTTTGGAAATGTTTGTTGATCAGCTTCACATTCAGAAAGATTTCTAAAGACCAGTTGTTATATCCAAATACTATGTGTAGTCTCATGCTGGCTTTACAAACCTGATTAAATGTTTCAAGGATTGATTTTTGCTCCTAGTAGTACTTCAAGACAAATGTTGACATTGGACTAAAGCCACGGGTCTTGGGAAGCACACGGATATGAGTCAAGAGAATTGTTGTTTCGGGGAGGGAAATGTAACAAATCTGACTTGGCATACAATTTCACCTGAAATAAAATTAATTTTACTTCACAAATGCACTTAATGGGGTTTAAACACCCCATCTTTCGTTTAGGAAAAGTAAATAAAAGATCAGACCTGAACGATCTATACAGTTCAATACAGAAGTAAACGGCACAAAGGCACTATAAGTTCAAAATAAAAAAAGCTGCTTAGATTTGTTAAAACGCAATTATAGGTCTGGCAGAGAACCACAGTTCACATCTTATGCAGAAACCACTTATGAGTTATATGACTGCTGCTGTTTACAAATGCTGGTTTGCAGTTTATGAGGCTGCTAAAGCCAAAAACACCACTTGCAAAAACGTTTCAAATTAAACCAAACCGCTGTGTTTCAGAGTGGACACAACTTCTAGTGAAACATGTCGCACACTTCAGTCTGCAGAAGGCCGTACAGTGGTGTTTGTTTAGTTACACAATGTCGTTATAGGTAAAGATTATTTATCTCCAACCCCAGGTTTGAAAAAGTTGGGACGTTGTGGAAAACCTAAATAAAAACAGAATGCAGTGATTGGTAAATTTTATGAACCTTTACTATTGTTCACAATGGGCTGTAGTAAACTTATCGATTGTTTAAGCTAAGAATTTCTACCTTTGTATTTATTTTTATCTATTAATTTAACCTTTATTTAACCAGGTGATTCCCATTGAGATAACAAGAAGTTTTTTTTCTCAAGAGATCCCTCGGTGTGAAGGCAGCAGCACCAAGTTCCAGATCAAATACAGATAAAACCTTATGGAAATGCATACAAACAAACAAACAATCCAATCAATACCTGTCCAATAACTTAAACCAAATTCAAAAAGACAATAGGAAGCAAGTTTGGTTAAGACAGGAGTCAGTTGAGTCAGCCTCAGCTGAGACCAGATCTGGACGTAGTAGCTGCAGGGGCAGAGAACACAAAGAGTTCAGCGTGGACCTGAGAAACGGTCAATTAGAGGAAGTCATCTGAGCGCAGACAATAGTTGCTGGTTTGAAATTATACGTATTGACAAAGGTAGGAGGGAAGCACAGCAAGAATGAATCTATAAATAAAAACATACCAATATGTGAGTCTGCGCATGACCACACAGGGTGCAGTGGTTCCCATACGGCTTCTTTACATGGTAGAGCTTTAACTTTGGGTGTTCCTGTGCCCTTTCTTTTGAGCTCAGAGATTTCTCCAGATTCTTTAAATCTTTTGATGATTTGTAGACGATGGGATAGTCATTATTTTGTAATTATTCCACTATTTTTAGATGCAGTTTTTTGCAAACTTTAAAATGCTTTTTCAATACCCAGTCCTCTTACTGACCTGTTTCCAGTTAACCTAATTCCTTGCAAAATGTACCATTTACTTTTAAAACCTTTTGTTGCACCTGACCCCACTTCTTTGAGCTGTGTTGCCGCCATTAAACTCAAAACGATTGTATTCTTTTGTAAAAATGGTACAATTTCTTAGTTGTAAATCGAATAGCGGTTAATGAAGACCCACTGAAGTGAACAAAGCGTGCCAGGTGCTGCTGGAAAAGTTCATGTATTCATCCATGAAGGTCTCTGGAACACTGGATTGGTCAAAAAGCCGAACACTTCAAGCAGGAAATGACACGGGGAGGGCAAACAGGAAGCGTGCGAGGCAGAGCAGCGGTGGTGTTCTTTCTCGCTGGTTCCCATTCCCTCGCTCGGTGCTTCCCGACCCTGAGAGAGGAAGGAGGGAGGAAAAGGAGCTAGAGAGAAGGGCATGAGGGAATCCCCCTTGGCTCCCGGGCGTCTCCTTTCATAAACCTTTGTGATCATGCTGGGAAAATGCTGACTCAGAACTGTTTTATTGACTTCAGGTAGAGCTGTATCATTACAGGAAGGTTTTTTAGGAAGCTTCCTGGTGCTGGTCGACAGTTTTCGCTTTTTCCCGTATTGTTGGACCATTTTGCGACACAGGGTGATATAATGAAGTGGACTGAAACATGACAATAGTGCTGCAAGTATATTAGAGGTGGTCAAACAAGAATTGTCTGAAATGAGTTTGTCAGAGACTGTCACACCTAATGATGTAATCCTTTTTTTTTAATTGCTTATCTGCTCTTATCTTTATTGTCCCCTGTTGCAATATGTGATAACTTGAAAACTTCAGACAATATTTACACGGACCCGGCCTTTAAAGGTGGATAAATACAACAAAATAAAATGATATGACATATATCCTACGTGTACTCAGTTTTGTTAGCTGTCCTAGTAGGTAGGTAGGTAGGTACATTTATTTATATAGCACTTTTCAGCACAAGGCAACTCAAAGTGCTTTACAACACAAGAACAAAATTACAGACAGAGTTACAGACAGGTACAAGATACATTGATAACTAATTGTAAGCTAAACCAACAGATCTAAGCATGACTAAATGTACAGAACTAAACTAAACTAAGCTAAAACTAAAACTAACGGTACCGAACTATCTAAAAGTACCCCAGGC
Organism: Kryptolebias marmoratus; assembly: GCF_001649575.2. Lineage (NCBI taxonomy): Eukaryota > Metazoa > Chordata > Actinopteri > Cyprinodontiformes > Rivulidae > Kryptolebias > Kryptolebias marmoratus. Next base: position 5,786,409 of record NC_051447.1, on the reverse strand, counting down.
CCGCTATACAGCCGAAATAAAACCAGACATATCTAAGCATGAGCTAAGA
>NC_051447.1:5767011-5785396 GCF_001649575.2 Kryptolebias marmoratus | reverse complement strand
ACACAGTCTTCCACTCCTGCCAGGAATCCACTGTATATCCAGCAAGACATATCCCGAGACTGGACTCTCCTTCACCCAGTCGAGAAAATTGTTTCAATTGCGTTGAGAAACCAGCTGATCAGATCCATATTCCTTAAATTTTTGGAAAATATGTAAAAAGAGGCTTTGAAAAAAGAAAACAGGGCGGGGGCGGGGAGGGGGGCAGTTCAGGGAACAGAGAGACAGAGATAACAGAAACACGTCCACCTTCCACCAGGAGCAGAAAAAAAAAAAAAGTATTGCGTTATCAACATGAATAACACCCTCTCATCCCCCTAATGTTCTCTGGTCAGTACGGCGATGTTTAAACTTTAAAATAAGATGCACCACAAATATAAAGTGCACAAAGAATACAACTCACCATAACGCTGAATCAGTAGAGCCCTGTGCCTGTTTCTCAGTAACCAGACGGTCCCATCCAGGGCTTCCAGAGACGTTTTTTAGCGGTAACGTATCACGTGACCTAGATAAGCGTTTTGACATGCATCAAGAGGGAGTCATAGACTGATGTAGTGGAGAGAATCCGGTCAGTTTTTCAAAATAAATGTCACTCAGACTTCCGAAAATGAAAATATGGAAATATTGTAAGTTAATTATTCTTTCTCTGCGGTCCGGTACCAGTCCGCGGCCCTGGTGATGGGGACCTCTGCTCTAAAGGACATGTCTTTGTATGGCCTGTTTAATTCCAGCCGAGGAAAAACACTCCTCCTTAAAAAACTAAAAGCCTTCACTATTCAAGCCCCTCAGTGACGGGGGACATGAGCGTGCAGCTTGGTTTGATCTAAAAGTTGAAGAAAACTGTATATTCCAGTTGCAACTTCTGTTCTTAAGACCTTTTAGCTTTTCAGTCTTCACTGTTGACTTCCAAGCAGCAACGAAAATCTACTTGATGTTACAACATATAATTACTGTTTCCCACCGAGCCGGGTACAAGTGTGAGCAAATACTCGAGCCGGCTCACGATGTGATTAGCCTGGTTCATCTCGGTGCCGAGGCTATTGTCTCATTGGTATTCTGCAGCAGGACTCTGAGCGCCGTGACGCACTGAAGCGCAGCGGGCAGCATTAATCAACGTGCCGAGCAATCAGCGCCCGGCCTTATTCAATCAGCCCCTCCACCAATGCTGCCGTTAGGACAACACAGGAGCCTGCCTTCTCACCACTTTTGCATCCACACGATTTGTTTTTTCTGCCCGTCCCTCTACTAACTGCTGCAGGTAAACACATTTAGAGAGAGAGATAAAGAGATACATGCAGATTAGTGCGTTGTAAAGTTGGATCTGCCACTTTTCTTGGCGTAAACACAAGTCATGGGGGGGGATTTGTTCTTGTCATTCCCCATGGAGTCATTGGAGGAATGCACAATTCACAAAACTGTTTATTTGATAAATGGAGACACTTCTTAAGCAAATTTGAGATTAGAGACAAAATAAAAATGGCATTTAAAGACATCACCATGTTACATTACCATTAAAAGGATGGAAGGTAAAACGCCAGCCTTAACTTCTTTTTGGAGAGATATTTAGCCCCTTTGTGGCAACATTATAGAATTGAATCTGTAAATTCTGTTTTATTTTGTATCAAAAAGGTTTAAAAATGTGGAATAGAAGCAGAAAAATTGGTTCTTTATATCAGTTGAAATCCTTACAAAATAGGGGATAAAATCTGTATCTTGGTGGGATGTTTTCTGTTAGGTTTTTAATTTTATTTCTCTATTGGACATATTAATGTGAATGTGTGTAAAATCATACTGCATTGCAGTTTTACAAACCAAACAATCTAGACTTGTGTAACTAAACTGTATGTAGTTCTTACTTAAAATTTTAGCTGGAAACTAAGTTTAGAATTAAATTTTAAGTTTTATTTACTTTTTGATATTTGATGTTGCCACCAAAATAGTTGTATTAGCTTTCAGCATCGACTCCTCCCCCCCCGCGTGTTTCACATCCTCCCGTCTTCTCATCATTTTCTGTTTTCAGCCTCGTAGATCAGCGGCTCGATTCCTGCATTGACAGCAGCTCTGTTCTCAGTTTGAGCGAAGGAGGCTGCCACAAGGCGAAGCTCTTATCTGTAGATTAAAAGCGGAGATGTGTCAGAGACTTGCGGCATCTCTCCATTTTCAATCAACTGGATGTTAAGGAAAACGTGATGAGGGCTTATTGATCCGCTGATTGTGAGAGGGCCTCCGTCAGCATGGCTCTGCTTCCCCTCCGAATGCAGCCGCACTAAAAGCAGCTCGATCCATTTCTCTGCAGGTGGCCCCAGACTTGTTCATTTTCCCCATGCTGCTTTTATTTATTTTCGGAGTACTTACTTCTCTGACAATCCTTCTTGAAATGCAGACTCCGAGGCCAATAAAAGTATTTTTTAAAGATGGCACATCGATTCTCGGGAAAGTTCTCGCCTGTAAAAGCTTGAAAGGTGAAGATAAAAAGGAGGGGTAACTCAAAATTCATTCAGCGCTGCTGCTGGCACAACAGGATCATAGAGCCTTGTGTGAAGAAGAATAAGTTGTGTGATTTTAAATTTCTGTATTGAACCAGCTTCTTTTTTTTTCTTTTTTTTATCAAATGCTAGAACTTGTTACTCAAGTAGTTTTCAGTTCTTGTTATCCATGATGACAGCTTCAACAGAGAAAGATGTAAGGAACGTGTGTTCTTGAAACAGGAAGAAACAGATGGTGTAATTACCACAGCTGCTGCTCCTGTTGCTTTGTGTGATGAACCTGCCTAATTTTTCAAGTGGCACATTTTTTCACACCCCTTAAGACAGCGACAGAGGTTAGCACCTAAGTTAAAACGTTCAAAAAGCTGAAGATGACTTTCCTTTCTTAATGCCTTAAATTAGAAGATGCTTGGGACAAAGACCAGACTGACGGGCTAACGGCTAGTCCAAGTGGGTCCAAGATCAAAGTGAATTACTGCAGATCTTTAAGAATCCAAAGATGTAAAGATTCAAAGATCTAAAGATCTGAACCTTCCCTTTAAGGACATGACTTTGTTGCTGTCCAGCTGCCGGAGAGCCTGTCAATTACTGTATCTTCTGGACTATAAGGTGCACTTAAAATCCTTCAGCTTTCTCACAAACGACAGTGCGCCTTATAACCCAGAGCACCTTATATATGCAAGAAGTCGTAATGTTTTTGTACGACTTTGGTAAACTATAAAGCTGCACCGCTTGCAGCATTAAGGCTCAGTTATAGTCGCACTTTGTGGCGTCTCGCAGGGCTCTGCGCACGGCGAGCGGACCCGAGCATGCAGTGGAGGCATTTATACTTGACGCTTACGTCTGTGCAGTATTCTCCGAAAACACAGGGGGCTGTTTTGTTTCACTTAATGCGCCTTATTTATGACAAAAGTTCAAAAATGGAGCATTCATTGACAGTGCGTCTTCTAATCCAGTGCGCCCTGTAGTGGTGGAAAATACGGTAAATGTTTCTAATCCACTGTAGTTTGTAGGAGAAACGACACCGGACATCTCCAAACCTCGGCTTGGGCAAGCATATCCTAGTGGATACACTGTTTTATCTGAAAGGAAATAAAATCTTAAATATTTCTGTGAAAAGAAAAGCAAAACCATCAGGACTGAAACATTTCATTCATTGTCTTTGGGACCATTAGTGTTTAAAATTGAAGGAAACTCTTTGCAACAGCAATGCTAAAACCTTCAACAGACTTGCTATATTAACAATCACCTAGCTAGTTATCACAGGCAAAAATCAGTTTAATGCATTAAAAATCCCTTGGAGGGCTGATTGGATTGTTCAGCTGCTTGTTTCCAAACCTCCAGTTGTCGGAGGAAGATATCAAAGTTGTGTTACAGAATGGAATAGAACAGAAAGGAAACTATTTATTTTTCTTTTTTTGCAGCAGTAACAAAGTGACTAAAAGTGTTTGTCGTGTGTAGGCTCAACATTCCTTTAGAGTTTAGGAGCCCTTTTTATGCCTGAATGATTTATGTGTCAGTGTTAAGTGGGTGAACGGTCGGTCAAATACAAGGGATGGACTAAAAGTGAGAGACAAAGCAGCCTGTGTCTAAAGGGAAACATTGTAGGACCTGTAGAAGATGTAGAGAACTATTGATTATAACTACTTTAAAGAATAAAGAGCTCATCAGAGATGAAGTGGCTCCAGACTTTACAGACTTGTGCTGTTGAAGTAAACCCACCTGCAGTAACGTTCTCTGTAGGCTGTCTGCACTCATTGCCAAATCAGTTCGGTGTTTTTCTGAGTGTAATTTATCAGAAGTAGGCATTAGGAAACAACTGAAAACACACACACACAAAATATGGGGACCGTGGTGTTTACAAAAGGCCACATTTTCACCTCCTTCAGTCAGGGTCACAGCCTAGCAACAGGTCTGAAAGCCTAGCAACAGCATCCGCGGAGTCAGTTCGGCAACGCAGTAATTGGACTTTCTGAGTCAGCGCCGGAGGACTCAAACGCAGACGCACTTCATCACAGGGATTCATGTGCGCGGTGTGGTACGCCGCGGCACTTCCGTGTGAGAGGTTGCGTGTCATCAAAGACCGAAAATGTTTTCGAGTGCAGTTCATTTGAGCCGAGTGTTTTATAGTGAGTGCTGGTCTAACAAATGAACGTGGTTGCTGGTGTTGCTTCACCACTGCCTCTCCTGTCTGCATGCTGCAGAGTCTTTGGGTAGGTGCAGTGTGTGTGTGTGGAAATTGTTCCCTCTTGTACTGACCACCAGTGGTGTGTTCATGTACCTTAGATATGAAATGGCTCTGCCCAAGGGCACACTTTGATAGCTCTTTTTCTCAAACATACATTTTATACCATTTCACCTACTAGAGAAAATGTGTACAAGATGTTTTCTTTGAGTTCTTTTTTCTTATATATGCTTTTATTATGTTTTTCCTCTTTTTAATTATTTTTTATTAGTAATTCTTTTCTCATTATTTAACCAACATTTAAGGTGTTTTTATACTTCGAATTTTAAAATGGATAAATGCATTGCTAATTGAAAGTGTAAATGGACTTAATATAAACAAATGATGCAATTAGAGCGAGAGAATGGAAGCAGATATTTTATGTGTACTGTTAGATTAATGGACAGATGGAAAGTAGAGGAGAGACAAAATCTGGAAATGCAACAAGGAAGGATGTGCTTAAAACCAGCAGGAGGGATGGAGAGTTTCCAAACATCATTATGACGTGCACTGATGGATGTAATCAACTCTAACCTCATAAAGAAATGGGAGTTTCATGGCAATTTATAGAGTTTTCCATCTTGCCAATCAGTCTGGATTCCAGGAAACAAGTGAATGTGCAAGTGGCAGGAAATATAATTATTGTGTTTGGCACATTTCCAACAACGAAGGAAAATGAAAAGAAATTGAGACATTTTGGTTTGATTTGCATAGAGAAATAAATAGTTGGATATTTGACAACATAAATAAAATCAGTTCACCCCAAACAGGCTATAATTTATTAATAAAAACAAAGAGAATGCTCAGTCTGGTGCACCAAAATGGCTCCCCCTTTTTAGTGTAGGTTTATGGGTATAGCAGTCTGTGTGCATAGTGTTGTTGCTCGTGTTTGTAAAGGAGGTACCATTTCCTGGATATTAGACATCGAGGCCAACGCAGGTGCAAAGAAACACTATTAAATGAGGTCAGTTATATCAAGACCGCACATAAATGTTAAACTAGGAGACACATTATGTCTGTGGAATCCTGAGAGGCGCCCAAATGGTGTCAGGAAAAAGACAGCAGGCTCTACGATGGATCCCTGAGGAGCTCCACAGGAAGAATGAGCCACTTCATTAGTTTTATTTTTCATGGTTTAACAGCTTCAAAACTTCAGAACTGAAGGGTTAATGTGCTAAAGTCTGAAGCGTGACACTTTTGTTACAACTTTCAAAAATAACTATTTTGGTCACTTGTTATAAACGATTAACTGCGATATGATTGTCTTCAGAAACAGGACTTGTTCCCTTATTACAGCTTAAACAAGTCTGGTTGCTCCTCATGACGTCTGACTTGTTTCGGCATAATATTTATATAAACAACCTTTTTTTTGGTAAGTCAGACTAAGGATACGTAAAGAAGTAGCATTCCTTCCATTTTGCCAGAAGCAGCTGGGTGACAGTTTGTCTGTTTGTCACAGTTTGTGGCAGTTTTATCCCTCATGTTGCGTCACACCACACTGAAAGTATTTCGGATTTGGAGCGTACTGTTTGTTAGGTTTTACAAAACGCTTTCACTCAGACAGAATCCCATATGTAAAGTGGATCTTCTCCAGTCTGGAATGTGTTGTCTTTGGTTGAAATCTTAAAACCGAGGCTCGGCATCAAGATGGAGACTGATTTCTCCACAGCTCTTTTTCTAACCTTTTGAACAGATCACGAGGTTCAAAGAAAAGATGGTAGGAACAAACAGCAGAGCTGGAACAAGAATCTGATCACACTTAGACAAAGCTGTGATTATGGGTTTTTTTTTTAGCACTGAAAGTACAAATTGTATTTTATTCCATCTTGAGCACTTTGTTTTACAGAAGTCTGATTAACTAGATCTTCTAGCAGCATAAGATATCCAGGACACAATGGAGAGAATATATCCAGATGTGCAGGAGGAGGTTTGTGGAGCTCTGCTTCAGCTGGTGCTCCTGCGAACCTGTTCTTGGATAAAGTGGCAAAAGTTGGATGAATGGATGATTCCCAGTTTGTCTGAAATCAACTCTGACAAACATGTTTGGGCTAAACGGCTTTCCAGTGGCCGAAACACCTGCCATCGCTTCCCAAACCAGTTCTTGGTGTTTACAGGGGAAGAAAACGGTTTACAGTTGAAGGTTTGGCTGCTTGCTTTATTGAATATCCTCCCAGAATAATAAAGACTGCTTTAATTTTCCTGGAAATTCCAAGAACATCGAAGACGTGACAGTGTGAGAGGCGCTGTCACCTTAGGGTGACAGTGTAACTGATGCTGATTGGCACAAATCAACACTGTACACTTTCATGTGCTGCTTTACATTCTGCTCATGTTTCAGCGTCACAGTAGATGAACGTGAGGTAAAGGGAGGAGTGGGGGGGGGGAACAATACAATAAAAGGGAGAGCGACGGGAGGAGTGCAGGAGAGCAGAGAAAGGGAGGGACGGACGGAGATGCTGTGGAAGCTCCCATTAATTTGAATTTACTGGATGTGAAGAGAGGAGTGCGGGCGAAGAAGCCAGCTATTGCCGGTGGAGGAGAAAGAGATGAATGAGAGAAGAAAAGAAGTCTGAAACAATTGAGAAGCATCACTGCTCCACTGTGCCTCTATTGATCTGCAGCAGCCAGGTGGTTTCTGTGCAGAGGAAAAGAAGCAGGGAAGCAAAAGACAAAAGAGGACAGCCCTGCGCTGCTTTTTTTTTTTTTTTCCTCGTGTGAGAGCTCTCCAGCTGAGCGACACATCACGGGCGAGATGAGCGTGTTCAGTTTGTAGAGTCCGTGCTGCGAGCAAACATCCCCTGCTTCTTTTTAGCTGCTGCCAGGAGTTAAGTTTCTGCGCTGTTTCGTGTAGACCCGAGGCAGGATTCGAAGCATCAGATGGTGCGTTTGTGTTGATCGGCTGTTGATCCACGAGTTTGGAAAGACAAGCCGCTTGAGGATCGAACACCAAACCAGAAGCCAGAACCGCCCATGGAAAAATAGTTGTTTCTTTTTTTTTTTTTTGCTTTTTGCACTCACAAAATAATAAAACAAACGTGGATACTTGGATTGGAATCATGTTGTGGATTAGGTGATGAGACCTGAGGTGGAGCTGAGGAGGGATGAGGTTCTGGGAGGTGAGAGCTGCCACCGGCCTGTGGCACCTCCGACTGCCTCCACCGCCACCTCCTTCTGAGCATGCAGGTCCTACAGATCGTCAAGGAACTGGTGTCCCCGTCCAGACACAGGGCAGCAGCCAGATTTGGAGGTCTGTTCACTCACTTATTAGTTCACAATGGCAGTGTTTGTCTCTGTAAGGAGATTCAGGTCTTCTGTAGAGTGAATTAAATGTGCTAAATCCAGCAGTTTTTAAAAGAAGTCCGAGGATTTTCTTTGTGGATTATACCAACATTGTCCACTTAGACAGCCTTGTCTGAAGTTAAATCTATTACCAGAAGTTTCATAGGTATTATTTAGTCTAAACTACAGGACAATGGTGGGGAAAAATGGGTTACAAAAATTGGCAAAGGACCGAAACCGATTGTTTTCTCTTAAAGGGATTTAGAGAGTCAAAGTTCTAGACAAGAAGTTGTGTAAAAATAGAAGAAAAAAAAAACAATTCAAGGACAAAATGTGAATTGGTTTAAATATTTAAATTTTGTGTTAGAGATTTGCTTTTGGTTGCACAGTACAAAATACAGTAAAGGTTTTATTAAAACATACTGGCTTAGTTTGGAGCTCGTTGAATAATAATAATAATAGCTCGTTGAGAACTATGTGATGTTTTAAACTTAAAACATTTTCAAATGTTCACTCAGTCAGTGGAACTAAATATATAACTCCCAATCATGGGGACTTGGTACATTTATATCACCTCTGGAAAACTTCACTGCTACAGTGTTTTTAGTTTAGGATAAAACACTATAAAGAAGTTGGTTGTAGGGTGACAAGAACAACTTTCACAAATCGCTTCAGTTTTATTGTCGATCCTGAAGTTAAATTTATTTTTGAATAGATTTTATCAACCTATACTTTTGTTTTTTCATCATAAATACTAAATGTTGCACCCTCACCATGCTGTACACCAGGCCTGCTTGTACACCTCATCCTGCAAAGACCACCAATATTCTAGCTGATTTTTTTACTTTAAGGGAGCCTTAGTGTTTCCATATCCTGGATGAGTAAGAATCTTAACCAGCTGATTTTACAGAAATAACTCCACTGCTCCCTTGTTTTTGCACATAAATGGCAAACCTAACTCCGTAAGAGTCTTAGGTGTTTAACTAATGGATCACGACTGCACACTCAGAAAGCTAAGCTCAGTTTTATTCATAAAATATACAATTTTCTCATTTTCCATTTGGCCTTGAATAGTTGACCAGTTTAAACCAGTTTAAAGGTTTTTAATGTGTAATTTAAGGTCATTTATAGTCAAAACATAAGGTTGAAATTTAGTAAGGAAAACTGGATTGCATTGTTTTAATTAATTTTATAGTTTAGATTCTGCAAATCAGTTTTTATACAAGACACAGAAAAGTAAATTGGAGTGAGTGCAGTGTCATAGAAAAGACCTACTCCAAGTAGCCCAAACTGACAATAACGGTTTGTTATAAAGTGTTTAAATCACTGCGTTGTTTAGCAAAAAGAACCACAGTTTGAGGTGAACTTTTGTTCATTTATCACCAGCACTGCGAGAGGGACACTGAGAATTTCATTCAGAGTGACTCTACTTGATATGGCTTGATTTATCATTGATGGTAATTGTTTTCTACTAAATGTCACTGCGAATAAGGTTGAACATTTTGCTGTGCCATGTGTCGTTTGGCTGAATGGAAGGGACATTTCCCTTGGAGCCCACCCTCCTAATCGCTCTGTTGCCGCGGGTCGATCGTACATCTGTGTTGTGTGCTGTAAATGTGTCCTGCAGCTGCTTTTCTCTGCTGCGCAATAAATAACGACGCGTGGCGCTGAAGGTAATAGAATTCCCTCTGACCTTTAACCCCCTACGCTTGTCTTCTGATTGGATGGCTCTTTCTGCGATCTGCGAACGCCACTGTTTCCTGACGAGCTCTTTTTATTGCCGAAGTTTACTCAACCTTGTTGCCCCTGCAGGCCGATTGACTCCGATTGCTTTCTGACTTCTCACTTCAGTGCTCTTTAAACCGAAACGCAGGCGGCTTTTTCTTGAAGTGGATCTGATGATGAGTTGATGAGCAGGTTTGCTCTAAAATGTGCTGTAATTTGAACACTGCTGATAATTTATTTCACTGATTTTTCTCAAGACTGTTTGCATCAAAATTGATTTTTTTTTCGATTGGTTGTTTCCTAAATTCCCCAAGTGATCTTAGAACAGTGGATGTTGGATACATTTTACGTGTAGCGCTCCATGTCAACGCCTTCGATTTCACAATGACAACTTAATTTATGAACGCTCACACAATTAAGGGATCTGGATGGATAAATTGGGGATTTCTGAACAGCCAGAGGCAGCTTAAAGAGGCGTTCATCTTAACAGGTGAAAGAGACATGTTACCTCCTTTAAAAGAAGCTGAACAAAAATTCACTTTGGCTGCTTTTATTCAGTTAGGAAAAAGGTTTGCTTCCTGCCAGCTGGCTTTGATGACAGCTTTAATTTATCATCTGATGGTCCCAGGTCCATACAGCCTTTCAGGGACTAACTGTTGCAGTTTTCTGCTGTCACAAGAGGAAATATTGCCTACTAGGATAGGATAGGATAGGTCGCCTCCTTTCCTATTCAAGCCAACTCTCAATTGACCTATGCGTTGTGCCATCGTCAAGGGATGTTGGGCTATTTTCTGAGGACCTCACCCACAACAGCCTCTTGAGACTTTCTTTGAATTCTAATTCTTCACTGTGCAACAAAAATTCAGTCCTAAATGTAGTGTTATATTTATGATTGTTTCGTCACTTCACACTGTGTCTTTTAAAATGGAAATCGGGGCTTGGTTTGGTCATCCAGTTGATTTGTTTCAGGAGCGTTTCTCACATTTTATTTTGCTGTCGTCTTCGTCTCCATCCATCTGCCCTCTGATGCAGACGTGCATTAATTCACGTGCCGCATGCACCGTCGACGCGGCGTCGAGGTGTGACGACCGGCTGCACGGCGACAGCAGATGTTGTTGCGCTCCGAGGCTGACATGACGGCATGTGTGCGCGAGAAACGATGACTTTTAAATTGGTTTGGCGGCGAGGAAGCAGCAGATTGTGTGGGACTTTAATGATAATCCTTTATCAGTACCAGCAGTGATTTTATGTTAGGAAGTCGGAAAATGATTTTCTTTATTGCACTGAACATGATAATCACAGCTTGTGCTGTTAACTCGGTGAACCTCCTTCCTGAGCATGTTCAGTGGCGTGTGCCACATCCAAAAACAATACAATTATCTTTATTCTAATAAGGTCATTGTGGTTTAAAACAATTGCACAGCTTTGGTAGGGGCTTCCTACATATTTCCCTCATGGCTCATTGAATCAAATCAGTTCCATCTGCAGTTAAACAGTTATTCAACGTAATTCCAATTTTTAGTTTTTAAGTTTGAAATTCAGTTTCTGACGCCTACTAGAAAATAAAATGAATAAAAAAAAAACTTCTAATAATTTCTTTACCTATTAATCAGAAATTGCTTCTGAATAAGTCAGTTATTCATTACTGCTCATAGCGGCAGGCAATCATGTAATTGCATCTGTTTGTGTGTGTGTGTTTGTTAGTGTGTCTGTTAGCAAATTATCTCATGAACTTGCGGTCGGATTTTAATGAACCTCTCAGAAACGAGTCATTGGATGTTCATCTACAACTGATTAATGTTTAGATTCAACCCAGTTCAAATTTCAGTCAGTTTTACAGATCTTTTACAGATGTTGAGCTGAATTTTGGTGTGGCAGGAGCTGAAAGTCCTGGATTCTAGCCTAAAGGCTGCTGTTCGGTTAACGCCATGGTTTTCTCTTGTTGATTTAAAGTCAAAATCTGTTTGTTTTGAGGCATTTGATCAGTTAATATTGTTCCTAGTAGACATTTTAAGACAACTGTTTGCAAGAAAAGCACATTTTGATTCATGGTGATCATAACAAAACAGTAAAATGTATTATATTAGGAAGCCACAATATGGAAACAACGAAATGATTCTGTTTCTTTTACTGTGAGCACTAAAGTTTGCACAAACTAGACAAAGATTTACACAAAGAACTTGATTAGCAACAGTTTAAATGCTCAGACACCTAATGTTTGTACAGCATTTATTTGACATCAAAATATAATTTTCTTGTATGTTCTTAGGGGCATGGATCTGTTTTGTTATGCCTTCAGGCTGTGCAGCGATGCAGATAACGAGTTGCCTTATTTTCTTAAGCCATTACAACAAATGACAAGTTCTTATTACAACAAAAAAGGGGATCAATATTTTAAAAAGTAAGTTCATTAGAGGAGCTAAATCATCATTGATTCCCCCTGTGCTTCAGGAAGGAGCACACCACAAGGCACACCCTCAGGCCAAGTAAGATTTATTATACGTTCCTGGGTGAAATAAATATCTACCGGTCTGTTAATTTATGTCTCCACTAATATTGACCCTCAATTAAAGCCCAAGTCCTGTTCATAGTCAAATAGTTACTCTGGAACCAAATTATGTACCTGTTCTGTTTGTTTTACTTGTATAAAAAGTGCCAAAAATGTCTCCAAAAGTTAAACCAGAGAGTTTGATGGCATGATGAACTAGTACTTTACTAATCCAGTCAAACAGGAAATCCAGGAAACAGGAAATGGGTTTTGTACTTCCAAGAAACTACCGAACTACTGAGATACTGCTTTGTTTAAGAAATAAACCCATTAACATGTTTCCAGGGGGTCTCGGCTCCTTTTGGCTAATGGTTTGAAAGATTATATTTGCCATTAATATCAGACTGATGCGCTGAAATGTAGACATCTTGTTTTTCTTTATCAGTGAGGATGATAGATGGATGATGCTTAATGATTCTTGTTATTTGTCATCACTCCGCAGAGTTTCTAAAAAGATGAGTCCAGGCTTCTCAAACATAGGCTGTTTACACACTTTATTCTCTTCTGGAGCTGATTTACTGTATTTTGACAGGAAAAATACACCTGGGTGCAGCTTACAGGTGGCTGGAAAGAAGTGTTCATTCATTGTCAAGATGAAGCTTCCCTTCCTGTTTGGAAGGGTTCTGAGCAGATCAATGCCACATACAGCACTGCAGTTGTTAAGTCTCAGTCTGTTTCTTCGTGTGCATGGAAACATAAATGTCTCTGTAAAGCACAAGTCTTTGCACAACTTGAACAAGCTCGAAAAATCCATATTTGGTTTGGCGACTTTTATTCTTCAGCACAGTCTTCAGAACTCTTAAGTAGTTTTCAGGAGAGATTCTTCGGGCTTCTTGATGGTTGTTCCAAACCTCCTGTTTGGATTTCTGCTGCCTGTTCTGTTAAAACAATCGCATCCAACTTCAATGATGTTGAGAGCTCCGACATCTGAAATCTATGACTGAGTCCTGCATTATGTGCTTTTCTGTCAAGGTGGGCTTTTACCTCATTGGCTGTGTTTTTGGGATCACTTCCAGATCCATGGTGGATCAAAATCTGTTTCTGTACCCTCAGGACTCAGTGCTCCTTTATCACCCAGAAGCCCCCATCTGTAGTCAGTGTGACCACATGTGAGCAGAGGGTCTGGATCAAATCTGTAAGATGTATGTAGTTCATTATTCGTCATTTATTCTGAAAGACTCCACAAGCACTGCTCCCAAAGCACCCTTTATTCTGCTCATCACCAACTGTATTTATCTGAGAACCTGAGACTCTTCTGTCTCTTTTCTTGGTGATAATTTAACAAGGAAAATAAAGGTGACCCTCCCAGATTCAAGTAAAGCACCACAAGCAAAAAGCGAAAACTCTTCTCGGTGCTGTGGACTTCATGTGGTTTTCCAGGCGCCTCGTGGTTAAACCAGAGTTTAAGAGAAATGTCGAATGCTGCTTCGTTAGGACGGATCTTGTAGACGGTCTGGATCCAGTTGATGTTGCAGTGAAGCAGCCTGCTGACATCCAGAGTGTGGCGGTCGAGCTAATTGTCCGTCCGTCCCTGAAGTTTACAGCTGCTGTCGGCTCACACGGCTGAACTGAGCGGTGTTTCTTCTCAAAACACTGTTTTATCCAGTGGCTTTAAAAGAACATGTAGACTTGATTAAAATGTTTCTGCTGCTTGTGTCAGATTTGGCAAACTGAACTGACTTCTTTTAGTTGCCTATTAAATTATGTATTAAGTGATTCTGTAGCCCATAAACAGTTTCATCAATCTTTTAAAAGTGTGCTGATATTATTAATGTCTTTTATTGACTTCTTCTAAATAAAAAATCTGATACAAAAGGCTGCTAATTTACAGCTCATTCTACAGATTTTGTGTGTGGAGTGATTTTGAACAGTGTGCTATAGCTTTTGGTAGCAACATATAACGTAGACATCAGTCCATTATCTGCGGCTTGTTCCAAAGTCGGTCACAGGGGCAGCAGCCACCTCTTCCAGCTCTTCTGGGAGGATTCCAATCCGTTCCCGGGCCAGCCGAGAGACAGTGTCTCTCCAGCGTGTTCTGGCTCTTCATCAGGGTCTCCTTCCAGTTGGATATGCCCAAAACATCTCCCTAGGGTGGTGTCCTTACCAGATGCCTGAAGGTAAAGCCCAACTACCCCACAAAGAAAACTCATTTTGATCACTTGTATCCACAATCTTGTTTTTCCCCTGTACTACAGTGTAGATAAAAATTCTTTAAAAAAAAAAAAGGCAAACAAACTAAACATTTAGACTAGGACGACAATGGGATTTTGGTTAAACAAATGAGAAAACCCAACTCTCTTTGAACGTTTTCTGTCAGCCTCTGTATCGATGACTGAAAGTCAAGTGAAGTTCAAGATTTTGGACAAAGAATTTGGTGGAAAGGCTCCAGAAAAGGAGCCAGATGGTTGAAAAATGAGAAAAATGGTGAGACAAGTGATCATGGCATTTAAAGAGTACGTTGTAGTTTTAGCCAAAGATTTGTCACTTATCATCTTATTTCTATTGTGAAATAAGCTGGGAATTTTTCAGCAAACCCAAATCAGATGGGAAAAACAATTCCCTGAAAACTGCGCTGACTCTGACAGAAATTAATTTTACTGCACAGCAACATCTCGGATAAGACAGGATAAAAAGGCCTCTGGTTTAGTTTTAAATTTTAATATATTCATTAAAGAAAAACAGTAGAGCAGTTTTACCAAATTTATGCAGCATTTATTAAACAATAACAATTATTCTGTCTGTATTTTATGTACTAAATTCCACAATTAGAAGAAAATATGGCACTTAAACAACTACTTCTAAATTTTTATATATTTAATCATTATCCAATTCATTAGATTGTTATTGGTATAAAGATATATCAGAATAAAAAGTTAATAAAAACAAAGTATAACAAACCAAAGAGATAAAACAGAAACTTCTCTTTAAGTTGTGGTCTCAGTCCTTTAATCGGGTCTCTGGCTGTGCAGTGAGAACGATTAGTTGTTTTTCCCGTGTCCACCTGGCCCGACTCGTCCCGTCCTGTTAATGAAAAGGCTGGTGACGACCACGATGTTGGCACTGTTTCAAAACCAAGCACTGGCATCAGTCGTGTTTGATTGTTTGCAGATTTCCAAAAGCTAATTTTCAAACCTGCACGCAGTAGAATAATGGTAATAAACGTTAACGCTCTTTTCCTTTGAACTTTAAACCTTTTGTTCTGCGTGTCAAGACCTTTCTTAAGTTTAAATCCTTTCTCTCTCAATTGCAGCCGGCTAGAACTTCCTCTTCGCTGTAAAAACATTTTTGAAACCACAGAGCTTTGATTTCCAGAGGCTGTTTGAACATTTCAGACCACAGAAGTGTCTTAACAGTTTTCGTTCAGAAGCGTCTCTGTGAGAACAGAACAGCTAATTAAATTAACTTGGTTGCATTCAGTCTGTAAGTCAGCCTCAGTGTGCTTCTTTAGAGTATGTTTAAATCTTGAGTTTGTTTGGTTGAAAAGGATCGTTTTGAACTCCTCACACCTCAGATAACTCTAACATTCAGTGATGACAAGAGAGAAAAGGTGTGTGTTTTGTGCTGTTTTTGTGTCGGGCAAGAAGATATCACCTTATATTCTAACTTGTGAGGAAGTTAAGCTGCAGAACAGAAACTTAATCATTGCCCACTACTGACAGATGAAGGCAGTCAATGTTTTTGCCTGTGTGTGCATGTGCCTGTTTTTTCTTTTTAGGACCTATTCAGGTAAAATCACCAACTTTGTCAAGACTGATGGTCTTTATGTGGACCAAAGCTCAGCCCTAATCCAGTGGAACGTCAGTTTTGGGTTTAGGTTTAGTTCTAAGGAATGAATTCATTGAGTTTAGGCTAGGGTTAGTCATGTACTGGTAATAGTTAGGTTTAGGTAAGAGTTGGGGTTTGGCCACATTAATGGAAATCAATACAGTCCTTATAAGGATAGCGATGCAAGCTTGCGCGTGTGTTTGTTAGCAAAATATCTTATTCATCCATGCGTCCATCCATCTTCTACTGCTTATCCATGGTCGGGTTGTTGGAGCAACAGGTTCAGGGGGAAACCTAGACGATCTCTCCCCTGTGACAATCTCCAGCTACTCTTGGGGGATCCTAAGGTGTTCCCAGGCCAGAGAGGATACAGAATCCCTCCAGTGAGCTCTGGGTCTGCCCTGGGGTCTCCACCCGGTGGGAAATGCCTGAAAAACCTCCAAGGGGAGGCATCCTAATCAGATTCCTGAACCACCTCAGCTGACTCGTTTCAGTATAGAGGAGCTCTGCTCTGAGCACCTCACCTTCTCTCTAAGGCTGAGCCCGGCCACCCTACAAAGGAGGCTCAATTCAGACGCTTGGACCCAGGATCTCGTTTTTTTGGTCATGATCCAAACCTCATGACCACAGGTGAGGGTTGGAACGTAGACGGACCAGTAAATCGAGAGTTCTGCCTTTCAGATCAGCTCCTTTTTCACCATGACAGACCGAAGCAACGCCCTCATTATTGCTGAACCAAACCCCTCTGTTGATTCATCTCCTCCTCTATCCTACCACCACTGTTAAACAAGACTCCCAGATACTTGAACTCCTCCTCTTCCTCTTCCTTCTCATGAACTACTGGACAAATTTTTATGAAACTTTTACAGTAATCATTAAATACCCATCTCCAACTAATCAACCTTTGGAGTCTACCTAATTCAAGACGGCCGCCACAGCCAAACCTCCTGGTTTGACTAAAACCCCACTTTAGTTATTTTTGCAAATATTGACCTAAAACTTGATGCGTTGGCAGCTGATAGTCATTCAGAACACACACTGAGTGTGACAGCTCCCAGGATCGCATGACATTGTGCAAAACGGTACTTTCACTGTTTGACCAAAACAGCTAGAATGCCATCATTAGTCATTGTGATGGCCTCAGCCACACATTGGTAAAATCAACCCACACACTTATTTTGTTTTGCAGTTGAATATGTATTGTGGTCTGTAATATAAATTACGTTTCTCTTGTTTGAGTTACCTGGTTTGGGTGTGTTGGCTGCTTCCTGTCTGGGCAAGAGGCGTGGCCAAGGCCTGAGGACTTTGAAAGCACCTCGTCATCTCAAGAGGACCAAAAAGAGAGGTGTTTTAGGTTTAGGTAGATGATTTGGTCTGACCAAATCTCTACACAAGTTACCCTCCTGTTTCTTTGGGGGAGGTCAGTTTGGTGAGTAGGTTTTGTTTGCTCAGTTAGTCACTTTTTGAATAGAGTTATATTAAGTTGACCTCTTTAAAGGGCCCATTACCTATATTCTGAACTTTGTCATTTCTTGGGTGAAATAAAGCCCCACTTTGAAGACATTATTCCCGCGTCCACTATGCCTTCACTGCTTGGTCCTTCACACTGATTTTACTGGAAAACTCACTTGAAAGGCGGTGGGTGATAGACATTTAATTCAGTTTTTGTGAACATTTGTCAAATTTTAGTAAAGTTAAATATTCACTTTCACTTAAAAAAGGACAATTGGTATTTGATTTTATTTAGTTTTCCTACCTGAAATGACTAAATGACCATTTCTGAGTATCTCAGTTAATGCTTTCTGACAGCATGAAACATGATTAAAGTTTACCTTTATGGCATAGAGCTGGTCAATTTTTTAGCCAGTGAAGCACAGAATATTTAAAACGAAGAAACAGGCGACCAGAAAATAGTCCCACCCTCTCTCTGTCTTCCTGCTGTGACCCTGAAGCTTCAGAAGTGATAACAGAACTTCAGTTGGCAAATATTTCCTGATGCAGCAGAGATAAAGCCGAGGTTACAAGAGAGGCTTTTCCTTTCTTTTCTCCGTCTGTTGCTCGTTTCAGTCAACCCCACCCACTCCACGTCTCATCTTTAATAAGGCACATCACAAGATGGCACATCGTGTCCGTTTCTTAATGAAGTTTTAATGGAAACTCTTCATCATCCATCTGTCATCGTCTTGACCCCCTTCAGCTCATTGAGCCGCCCACATTTCGCAAATTTAAAAAACGCTTTTTAATTTGGTCGCAAATCTTCCATCTGAACGTGTCACCCGCTTGTCTGGAAACATTCATTCCTTTCTGTCCCTTCAGTCTGGCTCTCTGTGATGTGCTGAATGAAGCTTGTTGTGTTTGGAA
>NC_051447.1:5731418-5766982 GCF_001649575.2 Kryptolebias marmoratus | reverse complement strand
GAGGAATGTTACGAGTGGGATCCACTCCCTTCTGAAGTCAGATGTGTCCGTGTGCCGATTCCTGCCACAAACGGCAGCTTTGTGACAGCTGATCTCACTTCTCTCTGCCCCGCGCTTGGGTTTCCTCTCTCTCTGTGTTGCCACGGCGATGGCATGAGATAGCTCAGGTTGGTGTTTTTCGACACGTTAGACCCGGCTGAACTTTGACCCATGCCGACCAAGGCTTGTCTGGAGGATCCAGAGGATGGCTTGGAAAGAGGTAAAGAGAGACTCCGATCTGGTTTGTTTCCGTACAAAGATTAGAAGTTTTGATACGTCGTCTGGTTTGATCCGGTTTGTGTAATCTGCTGTGAAGTCACTGCAGCTTCTTTGTTTTATCTTGTTTGATTTATTTTACAAACGTATTGGCCTCAAACTTAGGTGCAAAGTTGGTGTTTGTGTGCTAATCTGAGTCCCAGATAAGTTGAAATATTTTGTCACGGTGTCACATCAGGTGTGGGCGATGTATTGTTTCCACAATCTCTTACTGATTTGGGCAAAAAAAAATCTTTCTAGTGGTTTTTGGAAGACAACAGAGTTCATGCTTGATTAACCAAGTTCCCTCAAACACAGTAACAATCTGTTGGCATATCAAACATACCAAAGTTTTAAATAAAGATGCTTCATGATCAGTTAATGCTCTGAATATGTGCTGGGAATGACTCTCAGCGATTACCACCACACTCAGACTGTGTTCTGGTTGTCCACTCATTCCCTATAAAGCGAGTCAGCCATTTTGATGTGGTGTTTAAAGTTTTAAGTGCACTTTTTCAGCCACTGTAGAAAGCTCTGGGAACATACACTACATCGGTGGACCATGACGCACTGTGGCCTGAGCTGCCACAGCAAGCTAACCGAGGCTAATGCTAACGTCTTATTGAAAATGCCTGCATTTGTTTATAGGTCTCTAGTGTAAAGTGGCTCGTCTCCTTCTCTGTCTGAGCTGAGAATTTATTCGAAAACGGATCCTAGATTTCAAAACGTTAATGTCTAAATATGAAACATGTTAAAGGTTTGTTTTAAATTACATCAACTGAGCTACAGTTTAATTGTTATAATGCTGTGGCTTGGTTTTATTATTTGCACACATGCTACAACTCTAAAAGCTGTTGTTCTGTATGGAAATAATTTGTAGAATATTATTAAATCTAACATGTAGTGTATTGAAGGATGGGATGTAGTTCCAGCTGCAGTCCAGATACAATACAACAACAAAGTGCAACGAGTGTGTATGTTGTGTTGTGGAGACAGACGATGTTAATTACTTGCCAGAGTATCTCAACCAAAACAAGTAAAACTGTTGTTCATCACCTCAAATTCAGATGTGTGTTTCCTCGTACCTTGCTGGTGTTTATTTCTGCAGCCCCTGACTGTGAATACACAGCCGACAATCACAAAGTACCTCTGCATTCAAGTAGTGTTAGATGTGCAAGAACACTAGGCTGTCCTCAATAGGTTTCTCATATTGATTGTTATTGTTTCTTTAGGTAAAACAAAAAATAATGAGTGAAATTTGTGAACAGCTGCCACATGGGTTTGTTACAAGAACAGTTGAAGTGATGGGAAACGGGTCAACAGTGGCGACGTCCGTTGGAGAGACATTTTGGATAAAGAAGTCCAACGCTTCTCATGTATTGGTCCAGATAAGATTTCTTCCTCTTTTGCGTTTAGCAGCAGATTCACTCTTACACTGCCTTCCTCCTAAACACCTTCTCTGAGACTCGACTACAGCCAACCAGCTTCCACGTCGTTTTCAATACTTTCAGCCGAGGACTTTGTTTACATTGAGTGTAAACCCGCATATCAGACTAGCTGGAAAGCTACTGGAGTAAACTCCTTCAAACTGCTTCATTTCATACAGTTCGAGCTAACTTTCTTCACGTTTGCAGCGAGCACCTCTAATGTTCCTCCCAGCCGCTGCCTGTGTTGCAGCTCTGTGCACAAACGCCAGATGATGTCACCTCAGCAGCAGCAAAGTGACGCCAGTGCGCACGCTCAACAGCAAACCTTTATGAGCTAACACTTTGCTTTCAAATGTGAAGCTCTGACGACAGAATGCAGCTTTTGTACCAGAATAGCAGACAGGAGGGGGGGGGGCTTTCTCTGAGACGTCTGTTCTTGTTTTATACACTAAGAACTAACGCACTGTTTCAAAGTCTTAAAGGTTGGACCAGACTGTCAACGAAAACACGATTTGGTTCATCTGTGTTGTTGAGAGAGATTAGGACAGTTGCAGAAGTTTCAAAGAGGATGTTTCAGTTCACGTGTTTCACGGGTTTTGTGGTGGATTTGTTTGTCGGGTTTTTTGCAGGACAGTCAAGAGTTCTGCAGCGAGGGCCAAAATAATAAGCTGAGAAGTGGATCAGACTTTGCTGTTGGGTCTGGTAGAGGTGTGCCCATCATCAGACTGCTTTATTTCAGCATTATTACTCTCAGCTGGATTGTCTATAAAGAGTTAGTTTGGACAGACCCAAAAGTGAGAACTTGTCCAGCTTTAAAACTAATATTTTCAAAGATTAAACCAAAAAATGTAGTGAATCTGAAAATAAAATGCTAACTATTTGAAGTGCAGTGTATCACAAATACCCAGCCAGACAATGAGGTGCATTAAAAAAAAGTAATAATTTAAAGGTACGCCTCTTTCTTCCTTTAGTAAATCCTAAAATCTGATAAATTTTCTTATTAAATCTTGTCTCTTTATTTCCCAAAGCTTGGCTGAAACTGAGTTTGAAAGAGTAACCATTTGAAAGAGCAAATCATTAGCCTTTTTCTGTAAATTGTTTTTAAAATACTACATATGAGTTGAGATGCATGTTCCATGTTCTTTTTTTTTTATTAATTAGGAGAAAAATCGACTGCACGCTGACAAGATATTTCAGAACGTGCTTTCAGTGCGTTCATCCTTTACAGAAAATCAGACATCTTTGTTCAAGTTTGGTTTAAAAAAATAAGAAAATCTGTACTAAGATATGCAGAGTAAACTAGAAAAGTACATGCAGCATTTCTACCTCTTTTTTTTAAATGTCAGGCTGCCGCAAACCTGGTGAAAAGGCCGAAGTGTTAGAGAAGTGAAAAGCTCCACTTCAGATTTCTGCTGCGCAAACTTCCACATCCAGTTCACCTGAAAGCGAGCCCGAATAAAACCCGTCAGGTCCTGTTTTTATTTGAAAATCACGCACGCCACACCACGACCGGTGCACGGTTTATTGGAGCTGGGCGTCAGCCGAAGAAGAGAAGGAAGAGCCGAACTGAGTGAAGCACGAATCGGCAAAATGAGTTCCTTTCCACTCGGCTCCCCCGCTGTTATTATTGTTGTTTTTCTCGTCTCCGGAGTCAATGAGAGGCCAGGAGGAGGAAGATAGGACCATTTTAAAGGATGGAGAGGTTGTAACACGTCAGGACTTTCTAACATGAAGAACAAAAAGAGCTCATTACAGCAGCTGGAAGAGGAAATGAGGAACCGTGTGGTTAATCTAGTCATTATTGTTGTATTGGAACAGAAACAAACCCAGGCAACAATACTTCCTGTCACATGACCCACACCAGCCCAGTCATTATCTGGAGCCATCTATTTGCACTTATCTTTCATTTCCTCGTTAGCGTTTTCCCATTAACACTAGTTTGAGTCTGGTTGGTTTATTCTTTGCTGTTAGGACGCCTAAGAAGCTGAAAATCATAATTAAAGTCGTTTCAGGCGAAGTTGCCTGTCAGCTTCCTCTCTGACATCACCCGTTTGATAGTCGAACCGTAAACGGGAAGCAGCACCTGCGTGATGCTGCGGTTGGACGAAACAGCTCCGGCTCCTCCTGAAGGAGGGTGGGGGGGAGGGTGACTGACGGGGACATTTTATCCACAGCAGGACGGGGACATCTCCCTCACCGCTGGGGACCGGCTGGTTGTGGGGGAGGGGGAGGTGAAAGGTCAGCTCCCTGTGGGGGGGTGGAGGTTTAATCTTTAATGAACGACGACTGAGTCCTCTTCCAAAGGTCGACTCTACACTCAGGTTCTGTTGGCCCAGACATGACGGTGAAGGATTCTTAAAAGATTAACAAACGTTTTATGTAATTTTGTCCCTGATGATCGTCGGTGGTTAAAAGTTTATTTTAATGAAAACAAAAACCACCTCCTTGAATTTCTTTTACAGCTCTGTGACAGTAAAGGATCTTTAAAATATAAATAAAACATTTTGCTACGCTATCTTCAAGGTGTAGCTCAGCCATTTTGAAGTGGAGTTCTGTGTATAAGGCATGAGTAGTTAATATCTTACCTGTTGTAGATAGGATTGACGAGCCAAAAGCTTCTCTGAGTGAAACTAGGACCAAAGTGGATTGCTGCCATTTTAAAATGGCTTTAATCTCCAACAACTCAGACAGGTTCAGTTCAGAAATCTGCAAGAATTGT
The DNA here is from genome assembly GCF_001649575.2 of Kryptolebias marmoratus. Classification (NCBI taxonomy): domain Eukaryota; kingdom Metazoa; phylum Chordata; class Actinopteri; order Cyprinodontiformes; family Rivulidae; genus Kryptolebias; species Kryptolebias marmoratus. The sequence goes on along the minus strand of NC_051447.1, from coordinate 5,762,542 downwards.
TTAAAACCTTTAGCTCTAGATTTGGATCGTCCTAAGTACCTTTCCAGGAGTCAGGCCTCTAAATGAATGTCTGCAACCATTACCCTCATGTGTTCACATTGGCTCCACTTAATGTTAAGTACAGGAATGTCAAGGCCTCATAGATGAAACATCCTGTTAGTTTCACATCTTTAAAAAAAAACAAAAAAAAAACTACACCAAGAGCTCCGAGGCTACAAATAAAACCCCCAATCTTCATCTTGGACATCGTTGTGACCTATGAAGCATAAAACCTCAACTAACAGCTTCAGCTCGGTTCCTGGACTACAGAGCCGTCTCTAAAGGAATCAGTATTGAATCAGAAACTTTGGTCTGCTTGAGTGGAAAGAAAAGACCAAACCCCAATTCTTGTCCGGTTCTTCTGCCCTCACTATGGGAACCACAAGGCCTCCTGGGGCCAAATTCCCAGAAGGAATTTAGAAAAACAAAAACAAAACAAGTCTTGACTGTATTTGTTTGTTTGTCCTCGAACAGTTTTTCGCCCGCTGTTTGTGCTCTTGGCAGCGTTTCCCTGACACACACACACACACACCATCCCGTCATAAAAATGCCAGCCAGCTCAACGAGGAGCATGTTTGTTGGGAGCATTTCGGAAATTCATGTAAAGCCTTTCCTCCCGTTGAACCCCAGAGACCCAGAGAGGAAGTCAGAGAATGACTGGAGTCAAATAAAAAGCCCAAAAAGCAGCCAAACAAAAGGAGTCCCAGCTATTACACAACAGTTGGAAGTAAAGTGAAGAAGAGCTAGTTTGACATCATTCCATTCATTGTTTATTTGTGTAGGGACAAGCATGAAAAAATACTGTGCACTGTTACATTTAAGGCTCCAGCATACACCCATAAGATGTGAAGAAGTCTGTTCGTGGTCACGTGGTTGTGAGACATTCGTTTTCGCACACACCTCTCAGTCCACGAGACACTCGGATCCGAGCTCCCAGGAAGCTCCTCCCTCCTCCTGTCCTTGTACAGAGTATTTGGTTCCCTTACCGTGACCATGTGTTTATTAAACCGACAGAGACGGTCGTAGCCACGAGGTCACAAAGTTGGCTCTCATTCACGTGGTCGCGTGATTAAAAATGGGGGCGTGGGGGTCGCTTCATGCGCTACCTTTTTTTACAACTTGTGTGGCAGAAAGTGGAGTCCTGCGCTTTCGTTCCGCACCTAAATGTTCAGCGTGTGTACGGGTTTAAACCAGCACTGCGCTCAGTTCGGTACGTGTCCGTGCCAAACCGAAAGGCCTGAACAAGCCTTTTGTGAATTTCATTTGAAGTTCCCCTGATCTATAGCTTATGTGTGAACGCTTGGATGAGTTTAACAGACAACAGAATATTTCTTCTTGGTAAAATGTGAATATTCAGAGCTCCAAGTTAAATCCACCACCAATAAAATGTTTTATTTGACTGATGTTGGTGTTCAGATAGAACTGTTGGCTCACTTTAAGGACACAGTATTAATAAACGTAACCATTCTAATTCACTAAATTAGTTTTTGTAACTTTAAAACTACTGACAGACACAGTTGAGTAGAACAAGGTTAATAGATCTGATTCCTCAATGTCACAGTTGATGATCTTCATCATCTTTACCTTAAGGTTTAAACGGTGTGAGTATTTGTTTTGGAGGTATTTCAGGTTTGTATAGAGGTGAGGTTTTGTACACGTAAATAAAACCTTCAAATGTTCAGGTGTTCTGAGCCAAAGTGTCTCTTTGGGGCTCCCTGCCAGCTTCTCCTCACTTTTGCTGCCGTGATTTATTATTTGCCTCCATTAGTACACGCTGCAGACCGGATTCAGCATAAACACAACATGACCCCACTTCGTAAAATGTGTGTTGGAAGCGCCTCACAGTTGGCGGCGTCAGGAAGTGTGTGTGTGTGTAAACTGTTGTTGGAAGCGCTGATTTCCAGTCCTAGCGAACATTAGAGGAGCGGGAGGAGCTCGAGCACTTTCTAAAGGCGCTCCTGTCATTCTCTCAGGCTGAGGTCAGGCTTTTCTCTCACTGGTTTAGATAGTGTGTGTGTGTGTGTGTGTGTGTGTGTGTGTGTTCTTGGCTCTCGGAGCTGGAATAATACAAAGCATGTCTGTGATGACAGAATAGCAAGCTGATGTGTCAACACTGAGGGTTCTCAGAAACTGTAATCATTGAAGACAGGGAAAAAAAGACCATTTTTTGTCGGTTTTTCCCCAACAGAATTGATTACCATTTTTAACGAGTTATTTCCTTTTTCTGTTTGGAATAAAGCTGATGTTGACATGTTTGGTTAGTTGCTGGTCAGGAGGGTTTTATGGTCACTTTTAGCAGAATAGCTCTACAGCATCAGTTCATCTCGGTGGCCAGTAAAACGGTTAACAAGCTGAGGGTTGGACTAAAGAGGTGCAAATAAATAAACTAGTTAAGGAGAACAGAAGCACTCACAGTTTACTTGTGTGAAAATGACTCGAACTGTTTACAAGCTCTTAAGCACTCTTCCACTTATCCCTTCATAACACAGCAGTGTGGAAACTGATTCGTTTGATAAATGTCATATGAGTTGCACACCAGATTATGGTCAAAATCTGTTAAACTGAATGCCTGTGCTTGTATAGTTACATAAGATGTATGTACGCTTTATAGCTCTCAAATGGCTTTTTGTTCAATTTTCTCTCCAAAAACCTGAAATTGTGCCACAGTTTTTTACTATCAGACCACAAATAAAAGAAGAATAAAGTGCATAAAGTAAAACAAACGGTTTACTGATAGTTGCTGGACTGTAAAAAAACATAAAGCTAACTTTGGAAAAAGCGTCCCTAGTTGAAGACAAGCTGTCCATGGTGCCAATTAATGCTGTCCTGATTCACAAATGAGGCAAAACTTTAAGATTTTCTGTTGCCATTTACCTTACGGTGCATTCATGGACCAAATGAGAACAATAAAAAACGTGTTTTTCAGTTTCATATTGTCCAAGGTGCAAGTTAGATTTGAACATTTTTCTCCTTTGTGAACAAAAGCATGTTTGGAGAGAAGATCTGAACCACCGTTCGACACAGGAGTAGGAGCATCATGATCTGGGCTTGGCTTCCAGCTAGCAATAAATGGGACCATTTTCTTGGTAGAAGGATGAAATATTCTGTTAAAACACATTACTTAAAGGAAACAAACATGCCATAAGCTAATAAAGCTTAAGATAATCAGGACGGCATCAGAACAAGATAATAAGATAATATTTAATAATCCACTGCATCAGAACATACAAGCTGAAGCTTTGAGTCACGTGCCATTTTAAGATAATCAAAAACCAAAGAAACAAACAAGTATTATGTAAAGCTTGAAGATTATCCTGAATTTTGGACACCACCGTGATGTTTATTGTGTCAAATTTGACTTGAGTTGTTTTTTTGTTCATGCTACAACCCAGAGATTTATCAGTTTGGTTCGTTTTGCAGCTTGTGAAACCATCGTTCATGTTCGTCTTCTTTGTCTCTTATTTGATCTCCAGCGTCTGACACGGAGCAGGATGCTGCACTGAAACTCGACCAGGAGCGGGCCGATATCGTCGCCAAATATGACAAGGTAAAAACAGAAAACTCTTCCCAGTCAGCAGGAAACTGTAGTCTTGAACAATAATTGTGGTTCTCAACACTCACTCACGCTGAGACTCTCCCTCCGTAAATCAGCGCCTCATTCCCCGTGAACCACAGTCACAAAACGCAACAAACTGCATCTGCCGCGTTTCACAAAGCTGCTGTTAACCTGTGAAATGCAGCGTTCTTCGCTGAAACCTCGGTGGCTGCCGGTGGAAATGAGGATGTAAATTATGCGTGAAAAAGGCACCTTGATGGTTGGCTCTGTGAGCCGCACGGCATCTGTGCCACGAGGGCAGAAATCATTGTGAATCTGTCCAGAGAGGGAGGAGAGACATGCTGCTAAATGTTCATTACACTGAGTGACGGGGTAATGTGATGTCACACACGGAAAGCTTTGATTGGCTGAAATCTAGGAGGGCGGAGTTAATCAAAAACTCTCCTTTCTCCCATCACAGATTGTAGTCCAGAGAAATCAAAACAAAAATGGGGAAAAAGTTCAAATTTAGGTTTTAGCAATTGTTTAAATACATTAAGGCTACATTAAAGGAGCATTCCACCTCTTTTGAACTTAACGAATATTTCATTTTTCAGGTCTAAATGTCTGCTAGATAAATATTAACACCATTATTTTTTTTTTAAATGCTAAATTTATGTTACATAAGTTACTTAAGAATCTTGTGTTTTTGGTTTGTCGAATTATACGTTCAAAAATGTTTCATAGTATTTTATTTTTTCAGTTTTTTATTAAACAAATGTGGGGAAAATTAACCATTTAAAAATGTATTTTATTAATATTATTACTAACAGTAATGCATTGACTTTTTGGGTGCCTTTCAAAAACGATCAACAAAACACTTTAAATCAGATAAGGCTTTGTAAAGACTTTACTTCATTCCAATTAAACTTGAAGTTTCTTATATTTAGTAAGTATTAAAAATCACATAGCAGCGTTTTTGTTGTTGAAATTCTTGAGCACCAAGTTAGTGATTGACACATTTCTGTATCTGTGTGTTTATTTCTCAAGTTTTTGTTGACATTTTTTAATGAATTTTTAAAAAATGCACTTCTATTAGTTAGAAAATATGAGTGTTTGGTTGTTTGTTTTTATTAGGGAGGATCAGAAATGTTGTATTTCTTTGTAAAAAGTCAAACTTTCCAGCTGCTTCTCTTTCAGCCTCGTCTTTTCTATCTATATTTAGGTCAGTCTGACAGCCAGGCGGCTTCAGCAGAAGGTGCTCGCTCCGTAAAATGAGTCGTTTTAATTCTGCCCAGCAGGCCGCCCAATCAAGCTGCCTCATTAGGAGTTAGGAGACCATGGAGAGCCGCGGTGACGGAGGCGGCTGTTTGAGGGGTTCTGCTAACACAGTCCACTCGTGTTCGTTGGCGTTTCACAACAAACAGCTTTCATTTGTGGATATAAAACAGGATTTCTTGCTTTTCGAGATGTAAACGGTTCGTTTCCAAACAATTCATCTGCTCGAGTCTGACTTAAACATTTTGTTTCTGTCATCAGTCAAATTGAATTGACATTCAGTTGTTTTAAAGTGCTCACAACCTGCTGTTATAAAGGAATTAGTTTAGTAGATGAGAAGAGAGGAATCAGGTTAAAGAACCACTGATTGTTGTTGTTCTGCCCCGCCCCGATTCTGCTCTAAAACTGGCTTCAGGTCAGCATCTTCCTGTCGTCGACGGGATTTATGGGATTTAAGGGACCTGCACAGATGTGGTGGTTTGTGGTTCAAACATGTGAGAGTTATTTCTTCATGTGGGGAGTTTCTGGTTCTGATGCTGGGTGGTCACTCGGGAAGGAGGTGAATTTTTAGATCGTTTCCACCTCAACATCTGGCTGTCAGACTGACCTGTGGAACCACAGCCAGCCTTTCATGTCTGACGGTTATTTTAAAGATGGAGGAGGAACAGAACAGTCACTGTTTAACAAAGCATGAAGCTCATACGTGTACGATTTTTAACGTTTTTTCAGCCACGTCTACACTACTCCTTATGTTTTTTGTTTTTTTTCTGGTAACATTCTGAACAAAATGTTGAACTATCCATACTGTGTGACTGGGTGGCGAGGACACCCACATTAATGAGGACATTCTGAGCTCAGCTAGAATGTTTGTCAAAACAATCCCAGCTTGTTTTTTAGATAAAAGTTGCTGTTAACTTTTTTAATCACCTATTTAAACTTTAAAGCACAGCACTCCGTTCCTCGGCGGCCGCTCTCATGCATGTTTTAGACGTGTTCTTGCTTTAAAACACCTGGTTTAAATAAATGACTTGTTTCCCTGCTCCTGGAGAACTTGATGATTCGGTGAGGAGGTAATTAAACCCTTTGAATCAGGTGTGTTTGAGCAGAAAAACCTCAAACTTCCAGGACAGCAGCCCTCAAATCCTGGAGTTTGACACCTCTGCTTTAAAGCAAGACTAACGTGAACTTTTTTTTTTTTTTTTTTTTTGTAAAAGCATCTCCACTGTTGTTTTGGTTTCTAAAGCACAAAGTGAACGTGCACGGAACAGGCAGCTACTGAAAAACTTTGTATTTTGAGTCCACATGGAGACACTAAAAACTGGGTTTGAAACTGAAACTTTTAAAGTGAGGGTGGGGACTTAATGTTAAATCACATCAGATTATATGAAGATATGAGACAAAATATTTAGTATGACTGATTAAAAAGGTTTATTTTTTGTTATTTAGATGTAAAATAAACATTTTTCTATGTTTTCATAAGTACATGTGATAACTAACTCCATCTCAGATGATACTAATGTGGTACTTGTTTTCAATTATAAATCAACCCTGTTTCTTTATTTTGTTGGTTTTTGTTACCTATTATGACTTTATCTGGTATTCACACCTACCCGGTCAGCACTGGTAGTCCTTATGGAGCCCAAAGCCCTTTTCTAATACATTGGATTGTCATTTATGGGCTTGGGTCAGGTTTAGGTTTAGGGTCAGGGTTAGGCTACAGGAATGACAGGAAGTCAATACAATGCCCTAATGAGGAGAGAAAGCTTGTGTCTGTTTGTTTATACTCTTTGGCGTAACACATCAGGGCTGTGTTCTTGGTCCTTTCTGAGTCATTCTGTTCACCCATACGTCCATCTTTTTAGGCTAAGGTTATTATGTATGGTATAAGGAAACACACTTGGGGTTTTTTTGTAGTTGATTTACCTATCTAAAGAGAAGATGCCTTCTCTTTGAGCTGCCTTTGGTCATTCAGAAATGATCGGTTGAGTCACATGTTGGAAAGATGTACGTTTTTTTTTTTTAAAAAGCCACCCTTGTGGTGCCAAAGGAGGCATGGAGTGGGACTCTGTGGGGTTGGCATGAAGCGATTTGAGTGCTATTCAAAAAATGAAGATAGTATATTGAGGATTTGGGATCCGTCTCTGACAAAACCGCTTCTAACCAAATAAATCCGGGCTCTATAATTGGGTGAGGCGATGCTCTATTTCCCTATGTTGTTAAAACCGGTCCAGCTTCAATCTGCAGCTCGTCTTCACAATAAGGTTCAGATTTTCATATGGCACACTTTCAATTTAACAAAGAATCAAATCAATCAGATTTCAATCAGCATCTGTAGACTTTCTGTTTGTGCTTTTGCCCTTTATCCTTCAATCATCTCTGTTTTTTGCTGGTCCATGTGGGTAAATTAACCCGAGATGATTTTTTTTTCCCCCTGAAGCTGAGAGGTCAGACAGTGACGCAGGTGAGCGTCTGTCTGTTCATTTCACACCTGTTAATCTCTGCTCACACACACACACACACACCGCTTCCTTTCGTCTCATAAACATGCTCACGCCGACACATTTTCCCAAGGGCACCAGAGTCGGGCTCTTATAATCTATCAGCCAATCAAAGCCTGACTCTCTGCCCCAGAGGAACGTGGGTGGCATTTAATTTGGAGCTCGATCAGGAGCCAGTTTATATCAACCTGCATCAGACGCACGCCCACGCGCGGGTACGCAGTTTCTCTCTGCAGACGAGCCGACTCATTGTTTCAAGTTTTATAAAATATTCACAGCCTTCCAAATGACATCTGGAAACTGATAATCATCAATCAGAAAGTCGGTCCTGCCCAGTGAGAATCTGGAAATCAGATTAATCTAGGCGCTCGTGTGTCATACAGCCAATCGCAGGAGATGATTTAATTTGGAGGTTCGACACGGTGAAGTTGACGGATGTCTCTGATCATCTGATTGGGCTTTAGGATCAGCCTTGGTTCCTTTAAAAGGAGAACAAACATGCTATGATCTTGTCTCCAGTCACCTGATACAATCAGCCGTAGGTCCAACTGCTTTAGGACACATCCTGGTCTTTACGTTCCTCAGAAATGAACCCAACTCCAGCATCGCTGCACCGACGTACGCTGGGAGAGTGGAATATAAGATCAACCCATTTCTGAGTTTTCAGACCCCTTCAGGCGTCTGTGCCAAACAATAAAACCAAAGCAAGAGAAATGATTGCAACTCTAATAAAAAGAATGAAACAAAAAGAAGATGAGGATTTCTCTTGTGTTATCGTTGCAGTTTAAAGGTGGAGAGCCTGTTTGATATGATTAAAAATGGAGATTTTCTGCTGTGTTTGCGTGTGATATCCACATGCAGGTGGAATTTTTGGCGACAAGACAAGATACTCCTGAAAACACTCTCCAAAGTGGAGATTATTAAACGCTGTCATCTTCTGTCCTAGAAACCAAAACAACAACGTCTGTCTCAGTCCGTCCTGATCCTGAACACCATCAGGCTCTGACTGCTGGCTGAAACGGTTCATGCCTGAGATATCACTCTAAATCATGACAACGAAACAAAATAAAATAGCTGTGATTGTTTTGGCAACATTTTTAATCAATTAAAGCTTGTTTTTTCTCTTTATTTTTATACGTTATCAGTGTAGACGCACGGGTATTTCAGCGTTTTTGTTAGAATAAGTAAATTATGTCAATAAAACATGGTGTCAGTTTAAAACTAGTAGTGTAGACGTTGGCTCAATCAGTGACTGCTGCTCACCTTCAGGACAGCTGATTGATGAACCTCAGAAGATGGCATCTAGGTCAACAGAAGCAGAAAAATAGGCCTCAGTTGTCTTGTTTTCTGTTCATTGTTAGAAATAATAAATCCTCACAGGCTCTAAAACTTCAAACAACCTTTCTCTTAACTTGATGTACTAAATTTAATTTTCCAGCACTGACAATAATTAGAGCTTGTATGTGACGCTGTTACTTCGAACACCATCAGCAGCTCAGCGTGTCGCTGATAATGAAGTGTAAAAATCCACCAGAAACGGCAACAGAACATGGTTCTGTTTACAGTGGAGGTGTGATGAAGAGACCCCCTCAGAGGCTCAGATCAGATTCTAACCTGTTTACATAACCCTGAAGTTTGACAGAGCTTTAAGGACTTTGTGGCAACCAGTGAAAAGAAGCTAAAATCTGAACAACCAGCACTGCTGACTGTAAATTAAATAAATATGAAACTGAAACGGGTGATCGGTGAGAACTGTTTTTCAGACTCTGCTTTGTTTTCCTCTTGCTTCCAGGGAAAAGAGGCCGTCGTCGAGCCCTGGGAGGACACCAACTTCCACCTGTACAAAGTCGTCGACCGCTTTGGATTCGTCCAGTAAGCGTCCGCACAGACAAACAGCCTCAGTCGCACCACAGCAGAGGCCAGACGCAGCCGAGTTCTGCTGAGAGGAGAGGAAAAAAACCGTGTTTGTGGCTTTAGCTGCTCTCTGAAACAGGCCTGTGTCGGTGTTTTATATATAGGCTGGCACATGCAGGCAGGAAGCAGCCTCGGTTAGCCATAATCACAGAGCAGCAGTGTTAGGATGGACTGCTGCCATCCAGACCTGACTGGAGGCGGCGGGAGACGGACGGAGACGGACGGAGACCTCTGGGTGATATGATAGTTGGAGACGGGGACAGGAAGATATAAGGGCCTGATTCAGAGCGGACAGATTGTTGGCAGAAATCTTTGAGGCTTAAGAAGGCCGTAAGGACAAAGAGACACCGTTTTCTGGTGAAAGGTTTTTAAAAAGCTGGGTTAGATTTGTCCAGTTTACTGTAAAGTAATGAGGTTAACACAAAATTACCTCCTAATATGTGAATCATTTTAAATCAACTAAACAGATTATTTACTCTGAGTAATCCAAAAGAAATATTTGGATTATAGTAACTAAATGGAAATATGGATTAAACTCAGTGTGCCTGTGACTTCCAGTCAGATATTTACATGAAAAAATGAGGGAAATTATCTGAGTTGTGTTAAAAACAAATGAAACCGCAATAATAGGCGTCACGGTTCAACTAATCAGACTGTGATTTATTTGCGCATGTGTCATCAAACCAGATAAACAATTAATCAGGAAATAGTTTCTATCAAGGCAAAAACCTACATTCAACTTTATGAGTGCTAACCACAAAAGCTGATTTCTTTTACCAGAGCTTATTTATTTAATATTTTTTCTGGTTAAATACTCGTTGGATTATTTTAATTTAATTTTTTTTAAACTTGCTACATAAAGAACAACATTTCTTTCATTCAGTAGTTGTTATAAATGTTGTTATTGGTGGTGTTTTTTAATAACAGCTGCCAACAACATTCAAACACCTCCCAAAAACCCACAACAATAAAACAAAACCAACCAATGAGCTCACAGCTTGATGGTTTACAGAATAGATGCCAAAATACAGCAGTAAGCAGGAAAAGATAAGAAAATAATCTCTATACACTTCCATATACATATGTGTGTACATGTATATTTAATCAAACATATAGTGTACATGTACACACACACACGTTAAGACACGTCACTGTGGTGCTTACTAAAGAATAATCTGACAGCCTGTACTGTCAAAGGCTGATGGGATTATTTAACTCACACCAGGACTTTCAATTTATGCACCAAACAATCACAAAAAAACAGGTTAATTGACAAAATCAAAGATTATCAAAAATACTCTGACATATTCCGCTTTACAAGCGTGCTGTCTTGCCTGTCCTTCTATTTCTTTGTGTTTATTATTTTAATAAATACTGTCAGTTATTATAGGAGAAAATTTAACAGTAAAGTATCACGTAAAGTTTCATGTTTAAGGCAAATGCAAAAAAATAAAATTAAAAAAAGCGACGTTTTCAAACTCAGTCGTTATTGTTGTCTCTATAATGGAGTAACCCTAATTCACCCAAAGAGTTCTGAATCGTCTGTCACCTTAATGAAAACTTTCCCATATTGGTTCCTGATCCTCACCGTCACACGGCTGTCTGCAGGAATAAAAATGTTCAGTCCTGTGGTTCCACAGAGTCTGAGATTCTTAGTGTGCTCGTCCACAACCAGAATGTTTACTGAGAGGGTCCCAAAGGGGGAAAAAAAGCTTCAGTCAGTAACTCCTGCACAGATCTGGACACACAGATTAACCCAGTGGAGATTACACAATGTCCAGTCTGTTATTTCCTGTTTGGCTGGCGCTCCCTGCCTCTGATAAGAGCGGGACGGGGGGGTTAACTAATCAAACTGCGGGTTCAGGTCTGATTGTCTCTCTCCTCTCCTCAGTGAGCACGAGCTTCCATCCTACGACTCGTTGGAGGAGAAGGTGGGTGATTTTTTTATTTAAGCAGCACATTTCAGTGTCACAACGTTCCAAGACAGCTACAGCTTCACATGAATACGACACATATATGTCTTGTTATTGTTACACAATCTGAGGGATTATACCACAAACATGACTTTCAGTATAACTTCTAAAATGGCTGAAAATATATATATTTTTAAATGACCCAACGTTTCCAGGTTTCTCATGACCACGAGAGCACAACTGTCCAAACAAGGAAATGAAAGTGGAAACCCACCCAGTTTTATTTCTCCTGAATCTTAAATCCTGGGCAGATTAGGGAAAAAACTGAACTTTATCACAGAAATAAAAACAGGCTCGTGTGTTTGACGTTTCTGCGCAAAAAGAAACAAGTTCTGGTTCTTGTCGTTCTGTTAGTGGGTAAAAAAAGTGAAGTAGTCATTAAAGAGTTTTAAATCATATTCATGTTGATTAACTTGTGACTTTGAGGAGAAAAAATCCAGCACAGAGCAGCGAGATCGGACCTTTTTTTAAAGCTGGTAAAATGAAGGTGAAGTTCAGGCTGCAGGAGAGGAAGTTCTTAATGTCTCCTTATTTCTGCAGCAAAAACACCTGGAGGTGGAGAGGGCCACCAAATGGCTGAAGATGCTGAAGAGCTGGGACAAATACAAGAACAGTGAGAAGGTGAGTTTTTCTTCTTCTGTCCTCATTATTCTCTTTGAGGAGATGGTCTCTGTAGAGCCTTGGGGTTGTTTTAAGCAGAATACACACTTCCCCCAGCTGTAATTTATACTGTTTGGATTATTGTGACAGCAGCAATCAGTCCCTCCAGGATTTTGCGGGCAGTTTTTGTGATTGTTGCGGGCTAAAATCCCTGATTTCACGGGGCATTTTCCTAAAAGTTGCAAATTTTTTTTTTTTTTTACTAAAATCAATAAAAAACTATAACTTTTAATATATAAACCAAACATACTTCCTAGTTTTGTCAGATAATTACCAACAAACATTGACATTCTCAAAAGCTGCTTTATTTGAGAACTTTGATAGCTTCTAAACTGACATTCAGACCATTTCTGGATTGTCCCTGGTCTGCAGCTCTCCTCACATGTTGTGCAGACACAAAGTGTTTGTCGATGCGTTTATGTTCCATGATTACACTGCAGGACGTGCAAAACAGCTGCAGCTGGGGAGGAAACTGGTTTGCTGAAATCTTTGTGGGCAAATGTGAAGCATTAGCGCACATTTTGGCTTCGGTCGCTGCTCCTGCACGCTCCCGGCATTCTGATGTTAACAGGAAGTGATGTCACGTGTCTTCTTCGTGAGTTATTTGGGGTTATTTTGTATTCCACACTACACAAACCCACAAAGAAGACACTAGACCACCAAAACGGTGGCAAATCACTTTAGAAACAATAAATATTGGGTTAAAGTGCTGCTTAAAGTGCTTTGCTTGATTTTGCGTTAATAGTTGCGATCGCAACATCGCAAAATCCTGGAGGGTCTGAGCAAGGAACGAGAAGGAAAAAGAATCCAAGCCTGAAGATCACGTTTGTGCCAGTCAGTTTCCTGAAGGGATCCATGATAAGTGGTAGAAGAGTGGCTGCTACATGTTCAACATCGTAGTGAAATAAAACACTTTTCTGCTGCTGAACATGTCTGAGAGGTCACAGGTCAGCATGACAGAGGTGTGTGTGTGTGTGTGTATTGCACTGCTGCAGTACATATTTTTTTAACAATACTGTTTTAGTTCTGTTTGTTGTTGTTGGGTATTTTTTATTTTATTTTTTTTAAGTCGGCGCCTTTGAACCTTTAGAACCTTAAAAACCCTTCTCCCAGGCCGTTTTGAAAATGCAACACTCACAGCTGTTTTTGTGAATTAATTTTCTAGTTTAAAAAAAAAAAAAAGAAAAAACGCTTCACAAAATCAGCCATTTTAGGCTGCAACAAGTCAGCAAAATCCAAAACTATGCCACAATATCACAACTGAATTTCCTCACATAGTCCTGCAGCACTGATGCTGGCAGCTGAGAAACCTGTTTACAGCACTTCATTTAATAATTAAAGCATCAGTATTTACACTCATCCTCCAGTCGCACATAATTTTTAGCTTCAACTAATATTGCAGGACCTGCCTGTGAGCCTCACAAATACGAGTCCAGTTCTGTGAGGACTGAGCTGTCTCTCTGTGGATTTAAGAGTGAAACAAACTGCAGGTTAGGTTAAGAACTGGAGTGGGACATTTCCACAATCATGGCAGATTGGTTTAGGCCATGACTAAATACTGGAGCCATGTTCCAGTGTGCAGCTGATGAAGCTCACCGGGACAATCAGAGACGTGGGGGCTGGCTGGTGTCCATTAGTGCCACTTCATGTCCCATTCAGCAGCAGCTTCTTCTTCTCTGTTTGCTCACAGCGGAGGCTGGAAACGAGCTCTCAGCCTCCGTCTAACACCTTCCATCGGCGTTTGCACCACAGCTTTGGGTCTACAGCGTGTCGTCGAGTCAGAAAGGAAATTTAATGTTTCTCCTGTTTTACTTGTTTTCTTCCCAGCTGCTGAGAATATTTCCCCCCACAGTGGGGAAGTAACAGAAAGCAGATGCAGGTCATTAACTGTGGAGCGTAAAAAGAGATGCAAATAATTAAATAAATACACCATGAAATAATTAAATGGAAATGTCCCATGAAATAAATAAATGTATCATTTAATTATTAAACACTTTAATTAATTAAACACACAAATAAATAATGTTATTTTCAAGAAGATTATTTTGTTAAAAACATTATTTTTTTATTTCATCTCATAATTATTTAAACTGTCAACCTCAGCCATCAAACTGAGGGGGCGGGACTAACAGTGATCCTGTGACATCATTGGTTCAGTCTGATGTCAGGAACTTAACGAGCTCTCGGGAGCTGATTAGAGATAAAGAAGCTGGTAGTAGATAAACTGGAACAATTAAAGGAAGTTACTGGAGTTCTTTCTGCGCTTTCAAACCAAATGGTCGACTCCAGAGTGACTGCAGACTTGGAAGCACTGCAGCGGTTCTCCTGTTCCAGCACCCAGACACCATCCCATCTTTCAGGCCCTGTCCCTGTCTCTGTTTTATTTGTTGCGTGGTCCTTCCAGTGACCTGAAGGACCCAACATCCAATTCAGATTCCACCAGATTTGGTGGTGTACATCTGTTGATGATTCGGTGCCTTCAAACACTTTGTTCAACATTATATCTGTGGCTTCATTTGCATAAAGATTTAAATGACAAATAGGAGATACTGAAGACATTTACAGATCCTCTCCTTCCTCTTGTCTTTGAGGCAGAAATGACCTGAAATCATTTAACAGCAGAGAAAACCTCTCAAATGTTGTTTTTCCAAGCTGAAATTATGACGGGGCAGGTTTCTGTGGATCAGTGGTTAGAGCAGTTGTCCTCCAATGACAGGGTTGGAGGTTGGATTCCTGACAGCACATGTCAAAGTGTCCCTGGGCAAGACACTGAACCCCTCATTGTCTCCGATGTGTCCTCGATTGGTGTATGAATGAAAGCACGGTTACCTGTAGAGCTAGAGCAGAGTGCTGTCTGAATGTGTGGACGGGTAAATGAGGGCACAGATTGGGTTGTGAAGTGCTGGAAGTGGCCCGATTAGGTAGAAGTACAGTCCCGTTTACCATTTCTGTTCCTGAAGTTACCCAAATTGAATGATCGTTTTTAGTCATTTTTTTTCTACGGAAGCCGTGGAAAAGAAACACACTCCTATTATCTTGGAGTCGTTTTTTGTCCTGGCAATTAAAACTGCAGTCACAGAATCAGTACAGACTACAAAGAACACAAACCTACATACAAGCATGACAAACAAGGCAGGACTGCAGCCTCCAGGTCCTGTCCTACAGGTAGGCTGCTTGCCTCCACATTTCATCACAGCAGCTATTGAAGAAATAAATAAATAAGAAGAGGCTGGACATGATAAATTTAGAGGTGAGAGTGACCTGGATGTTCACATAGGTTTGTTGTGCTGTAAAATGGCAAAACTTTCATATTCAGTTTCTTCATGCAAAACAGATTTAGGATAAAATAATAATAATTGAAGTTACTTTCTTAAGGGTCTTTAATGAGCAGGTCATTTTGGATGCAGGGGACATGAGGTGTTTACTGAATACACTTTCTCCCTGCATCGCAGGTTTTCTAACTCTCCTGTCAGCCACTAAAATGTGACCGTCTCCACCTCTGCCGGCGTTAAAACAAACCAGGGAGCACAGCATTGTTCATACAGGAATTTCAACAAGTACATGTCTTTCTCCACCTACTTGTTACTGTCTGGACTAGAAGTTGGTCATGCAGCCATTTATTTATTTATTTTTGTGACTGCTGGGAGCTCCCAAGACAGGGAAAGCTCTGAGTCAGCGTCCTGCTGTTCCCCAGTGAGTTCTTTAAATTCAAGCTACAATCCACACAGTACAAGTTATTCCACTCGCCCAAAGATTAATTCTGTGGAACGAAGCCTTCACAGTTATTGTTGAGCAGATAAATGTGAGAATCAGCAGATCAGGACAGCCTTCTGTACCAACTGTTGCTGGTTCAGGGTCTTGTCAAAGTCAAAGTAGCAACACGCTTACCAAGATCTAGACTGACCCCAAACTGGAGTTTGGAGTTCATTGTCAGAAAATATCGCATGACTCCGTCACCAACAGCAGCATCACCTGAAATAAACAAATAAAACCACCTCATATTTTATTATTAGGGTTTAATGATACTGATTTTTCGTTTTATATGGTATCCCAAAAATGCCCTGTCTGCTGTTTGGGTCAATATTGAAATTTGTTCAACTTTTCAAAATGAGATTTTTTTGAAGAACCTTCCTTTTAAAAGTAAGCTATTTATAGTGTGTATTTTCTTGTTTTGCATATATTTAAAGAATATCATTGCAAATAAGTTTCACATAGATGTAATTTTTGAGTAATCGGCTTTCAAAACCCCCATCTTTTTCTTTTCAAAGGTGGGTTTGTGGGAAGGTACACCTAAAACCGTTAGACATAATGAGCTGAATTTTTTTTTTCTGCTCTTATCTGGTAATACACTTAATAGAAAAATGAATTCAGAGTACTGAAAAGCTAAAGAATAAAAACTGACTGCTGGTACCTAATAGGAATTATTAACCTTCAAGGGTAAAATGTGGTGGACGTGTCCTTTCCTGTTGCTGTGTGTAAGATGAGAGAAGTCCTCTTCAGAGTCTCACATCCATCTTAGTTTATGGATGAATTAGTGGCATTTCTAATCCTGCTTTTAAACTTTAAAGCAGCCCTCCACAGGCAAACGAATCGTTCCTGTGTAAAAGTTTCTGTATCAGATGGTGTTGTTTGGTAGATGATGCAAATATGTCCTAATATTAGGTTACTGAACGTAGAGAAAGAGATATTTGTTTAGATGAAGCCAGCACAGACGTGGAGCCGTATCTACCTGTATGCAGTCAGTGAGGAATGCAAACAGAAGCAAAAAGAGCAGAGATTCAGGGTAAATGTTGACACAAGTGTGTGCACGAAAACACACACACTTAAAGGATGATTAGTCCAACAGCTGTACTGATTGACTCGCTCATCACAACCTAATTACAGGGCTATTGCTCCAGCAACTGGTGAGTCCCAAATGTGGTAGGAGGCTGATGGAGTGTTGAGCAGTCTACACACACACACACACACGCACGCGCGTCGTTAATCCTGAGACGCCACACACGATCCTCTGCCTTTTTAGCATGGAAAGATGTAAACCAATCTCGTACATCAGTGAAGCACACACACACACACACACCCTGACGTGGAGGCGAGGTTACTGATCTGATTTATGAGTCTTCATCAGCTCCTCACTCATCCTCACACACGCCTCTGTAGGTCGGAGCTGCTTCGTCTCACACGATTCAGCAAAACGAGCTCGGGTTGGAGATCAGATACGTCCACGCAGGAGGACCGCGGGACAATCCCTGGACATCAGCTTGTCCTTTAAATGGACTGTGATGTAATCCTCCACACATACTCTGAGCACTAACACGTTGTGAGAGTTTGCAGAATAACTCTGATTATTCCTGGACTGATCAACAACTATTACAAAGAGACCCGCTGCTGTTCTAACACTTAAAGCTTGTAGTTTTAATATTTTCTCTCCTCACGTTGTTTCATTAAACTCCCGGAGATCTAACCAGATGTGGAGACATGCATCTTGCGGAGTGAGTTGTTTAAGAGTCAGTATAAATCCTGTGCTCACACAGCTTTAGTGACTCAGCACTAATTTCTGTCCTAAAAGGTGCTGATACGCGTTGTGGGATAATTAGCCCGAACGTCTACTTTTAGCAACAACATATTAGTTTTCCTCCTTAATTAGCGGGTTGGGAGCTCCTCTCAGCCTCACCAGGCCTAACGCTCGGCTGCTCTCTGTCCTTCCTCGCACCTCCCAGAACCGTTCCACCCGGCCGCTCCAGCAGTTTGGCTTTAAGGACTCCGGCTCGGCTCGCGCTCTCTGCCGGAGCTCATCCAGCCAGATGGGCCAGGTTCACCTTTGCTTCTGCTCAGGGAGAACGCGGAGCACGTTCAGGCGCTCCCAGCTTGTACCTCTGACACTTCTGACACGCCGAGGGAAGCGCTCTGTATTCTGTTCGAACGTCTGGCAGGTGCCAGCTGCTCATTTAACCTCTGAGGTTTGGAGGAGGGGAAGGAAAAACTCTCTGTTTGCTGAAGTTGATCGCATTAGAGGCTAGTCTTTCTCTTCTAACATAATCTGCGCAGTTTAAATGCGTAGAAGCGCGTTTGGATCGTCTGCCAGGCTGCGCTCCTCTGCTGCAGACGTGTTTTATTACTGGAAAACTTTGTTGAGTTGTTATAAATTGTGACATGTTGTTGCAAAGAAAAGCCTTTGTTTAGCAGCGTTAGAAGCAGGATAATGTGTTTCTGCATAGATAAATCTGTAACAGATATTATTTTCAGGAACATTTTCAACAGTATCTTTTGTTGCTACAGGTGCTGCTGAATGTTTCACATAAAAATGTAATATTTCATCATGTAGCAGATGATAAAGGTGTACTTTTACTCCTGTGAGAGGAGCACCCGATCGATAACTGATTGAACTGTATTATTTAGATTATTATTTAGTTCAACAGTTAAAGGTTGAATCTGTTCATTACAGGGAGCTTCCATCGGTTCTCAGTTTCAGAGGCTTAGCCGTCTTATTGCTTGAATTATGAACACATTTTCTCCTAAAGGAGCTCCAGAGTCGTCCCGGGCTTCTTGAACACATCCCCGATTTGTTGCGTGCGTCTCGGAGCACAAAAGCCAAGTTCTGACACCTGGATGGGAGCTTTCCTCGAACAGAAAACAGGTCCAGGTCTAAAAAGAACACTGGTGTTAAATAAAACGTTTCAAATCTGATCTGGCTTCATTACAGAACTGTACTCCAGTACAATCAGTAAGAAACGTGGGGGCAGCTGCCGACTGATACTGGCAACAAAATAAAGTGCACGGTCTGTTTGGTAAAATCCACACATTTACCCGTTTTCTCACAAGTCTGAGTCGCCAACTAGTCTCAAACAGAATCCTTCACAATAAGAGTCTCAAACACATACAGACTGTGGATCACAAGATACTTTCAAATAATCTGAAGCTCCTAAAAACTGCTTGCATCATTATCGTTGTCATTAGGAATGTGTTGTTCAGCTCCAGATGAAGGTTTTGGTGTTTGTGCTGAAAGAACTTTATTAAAACAGATTCTGAGGTATAAAGTCATGATAAAACATATAGCTGTTGTTGGTTTTTGCACCAAGGATTTTGGTTTTTGTTAACTTTTAATCTCCAAATATCTTAATTTCTGCCATTTTGACTTTATTTTGGAAACTCTGAAACTAAATCTTCCTCCTCAGTAGTACTCGTTTTTGTTTTATTTTATTTCCAATACAATATAATACAACACATTGTTTCTGTGTTAGCCTGGAAGGGTCTGTATTGTCTTAGTGTAATCACATATCTGCGCAGGCTGTAATTTATTAGTAACTAGGTCTGTACATGAATGCACATATATTTAATGTGATTCTCTTGGAAGAGAATAAAAACAAGCCTGTTTTTTTTCCCCTCTTCCTTCCAGCTGTTCCGGAGGATCTATAAGGGCATCCCTCTGCAGCTCCGAGGGGAGGTGTGGTGTTTGCTGCTCGACATTCCCAAAATAAAAGAGGAAAAGAAGGATTTCTACGAGGTACAGATCCGGTCCGGGGCGTCACGTTTCAGGTTTTTTAAACTGTCTGCACCTCAGCAGCATTAATTACAGCCCGGGCCTCAGAAAGAGCCGCGGTTCTGTTTGCTATCGCAGAGCTCCTAATCGTGTTTGTGCCGAGCTGCAGTTTTGTTTCTGCCCACAGAAAGAAACCTTTTTTTCCCCCTCGATTTGTTTCTGTGCCGAGACAAACTTTGTATCTCATTAGGAAGTTCTCGCCAGTGAGATCAATCCATCACTGCCTTCGGCCGGGGTGGTGCGATGAGCTGGGCACATAAAGCAAACCGTGTGGAAAATAAAAAAAAAGGGGAAAGTTCTGCCCGTGGAGCAGGGAGGATATGTGGCAAGTTTATCTTTTCTGAAAGTACCTTAATTTCCTCTGCTCTAGTCTTTTTCCAGAAAAAAACTCAGGAGATTCTTCAGAAGAGTCCTTCCTAAGTTAAATTAGAGATTCAGAGTATTGCCTTTTATATTTATTTTTTTAAAATAGTGGAATCCAGCGCTTCAAATGCCTTTTTAACACTTTCTTTCGCTTTTCCCGTTAGTAACTCCACTCAAAACCTTCTTTAACATCTCTGTTATTGTTTATGAATGTGAAAAATAACTGGTTTGCTTCTCCCATTTGTCAGCTACAGGAGATACAAACCTGTCAGGAGTTTATTTTTAAGACCTAAAATATCCACAGTTCTGGGTTGAACCCCCTTTGGCCTTCAGAACTGCTTTAATTCTTTGACTCAACGAGGTGTTGGAAACATTCCTCAGAGATTCTGCTCCATACTGACATGTTAGCATCACGTCCACGATGTGAGGCTCCTGTTCCAGATGTGTCCCAGAGGTGCTCCATGGGGCTGAGATCTGGTGACCGGAGGTCACTGGAGTTCAGTGAATTCAGACTCGTCAGAGCAAGCAAGGATTATTCAACCTCTTATTGTCCAGTGTTGGGGAGTCCTGCTGTGGTGCTCTGCTGCTGTGTTCAGAGATGGTTTTCTGCTGACCTTAATTAGGACGAGTTATTTAAGCTGCTGACTTCCTATCATTTCCAACCAGTCTGCCCATTCTCCTCTGACCTCTGACAGCTTTTTGTCCACACAACTGTCGCTCAGTGGATATTTTCTCTGTTTTGGACCACTTTCTTTAAACCTTAGAGATGGTTGTGTGTAAAAATCCCAGCAGATCAGCAGTTTCTGTAATACTCAGAGCAACAACCAGGCCACATTCTAAGTCACTTCAGTCCCCTTTCTGCTCGGTTTGAACTTCAGCAAGTCGTCTTCATCTACATGCCTAAAGGCGTTGAGTTGCTGCAACGTGATTGGCTGATTAGCGTTAACAAGCAACTGAATCGTTGTATCTAGTTAAGTGGCTGGTGAGTGTTGATAATTGTTCTTTAATCGTGTTCATTATCAAAATAACGTCACATTTTGCCTGTAAAGTAATCCTGTTACCGGAGCGGTCCACTAGAGGGTAGTAACACAAACAAATGGACCTGACTTGTAGAGTCTAAGCCTGCAGCTCCAGGAGTCTGCTGCTTTAGACCAGATGTTCCATCAGGTGTTCCTCCACCAGCAGGACTAAAGGCTTCAAGTATCATCTCACTGGGCTGGAGACAAACTGGAACGTTTGGGAGCGTTCTCAGTTTCCTCATGTTGCTGTAATGTTGAACATCTAAAAATTCGTACGGGTAAATATCCTGTCAAAATTGTCACAGGCGTCTGGAACATTTTACTTGTTGTTTATGTGAGAACTGTGAAACAGCTTTGGGAGGGTTTGGCGACCTGGGACATTTTGTGACTAAACTGTAACAAAAACATTGCACGTCACTTGTAGGAGCGCTGCGCAAATATCTGTTTGTTCACAGTAAGGTATGCAACGTCAGCACGATTCTAAATGAAAATTTAAACATTTTCTCACAATTGTGTCTCCAACTACTGAGGTTTTGGCAGGTTGTAATCCTGTGACTGTTAGAAAAGACTTATTACTGATTGTGTGTTTCTATGGAGATCTTTCCCATCATACTTAAACCACTGATGGTATTTTGTCTCCCTCTAGTGGTAACCAGAGGAAATATTATTAACTGTAAGCAAAGTAAATGACTATCATAGACTGATCTGTAGAGAAATGGCTCTAAAAACCTTGTTTCACAAAACAATCCTGGAGAGAGAAAAAAAGAACTTGTGTGAAGAGGACCAAAGTGAACCTGTGGCTCCTTCAGCCATGTCTGAAGTCTCAACAGGACCTGTTAGTAACAAAAATCATGAAGAAACTGAATTCAGTTGTTGAAGTGCAGCGCAAAGCTAAGATCACTGCGATCTGTCATTAGGTAGTTAGATCTCAGGCTGTTAGACAGTTCACTGTGTTGAACATTTTGCAGAAAGTAGAGGACATGACTTATCAGTCCATCAGTACATATCTTCATCTAACTCTGTATTTTAAACAGGTTCCATCTGAGCCCAACAAAATGCATGTGAGGCTGTTTAACATCCACTATTAATGGTTGTATTTTTTAAATCCTTTGTTGTGTTTAGAAGCTGAAAGCCAGAGCCAAAGCGTTATCGCCCGACATCCGACAGATCGACCTGGATGTGAACAGAACCTACAGGGACCACATCATGTTCATGCATCGCTACGATGTCAAGTGAGTGTTTTTATACAGCGTGGGGCAACTTGATGTGAAAGCAAACCACAGAGCTAAAACCTGTTAATGATGACTGTGGCACTAAACTGAACTTTAATTCACTTTGTTGTGTTTTCAGGCAGCAGGCACTCTTCCACGTCCTCACAGCCTACTCCATGTACAACACGGTGAGTCTGGACCACTCGGTCATTAAACCCCTGGCTTTACAAAATGTATTAGTTGTTTTTAAACATCTTGGAAGAAACTGTCGAAGGTCAATCTGGATTGATCTTAATACTTGTATTTTTTTAGGGTAGAATATTTACAGAATGAGTATGCATGCATTCATAGAAAAATTGATTTGGCTTTTTATAACAGTGGGATTCACGTTAGCTGTGCTTCAAAATATGATCAATGTGCTCAATCATCCAGTTTCTCTGAGAGTTATCAAAAGAGGTTTTTTTAGAAGCCATTATGTCACTAAACTCTGACTAAAAATGTAATACTAGTGTAGGTGTGTTCTGTTGTTAAGGTCAACAGGTGCTCAGAAATTGCTTTGTCTGAATGTGTTTTGCAGGAGGTGGGTTACTGTCAGGGCATGAGTCAGATCACAGCTCTGCTGCTGATCTACATGAACGAAGAGGACGCCTTCTGGGCTCTGGTCAAACTACTGTCTGGGCAGAAGCACAGCATGCACGGTAACAGAGTTATCATGTTCTGCTTTAGTGGAGGTCCAGTTAATGCTTTGAAACAAACAGAGAGAATTCAGAAAGTAAAGATACAAAAAACAACAGGGGAGGCAGCAATTAAAGTGACTTCAGTTGAAAAGTTGTTTATTTTAGAAAAAAACAAGCCTAAATGACTGTGGCTGCTGAGGTCTTCCAGCTGTGATAAAAGAAGTAACTGCAGCCAATTCAGTGTCTGAAAGGCACTCTGTCTTCTGACCGGATCAGTTTAGACTTTATTTCACAGCTCAAACGGAAATGTGGTGGAAAACAAACATGCTGATGATCTACTCTGTCTCAGGGTTCTTCGTCCCTGGTTTCCCGAAGTTGATGCGTTTTCAGGAGCATCACGACCGAATCCTGAAGAAGACTCTGCCCAAACTGAAACGCCACCTGGTGAGACAACGCTGCTGCGCTCATTTACGATTCAACAGAAACTAACAAGAGACAGTAGCTGATTTATCCAACTGCTTAAAGCACTGAGCAGATGTTTTGTTGCTGCAGGACAACCAAGAGGTGTTTACCAGTCTGTACACCATGAAGTGGTTCTTCCAGTGCTTCCTGGACAGAGTGAGTACATCAAAGACTAGCTTGTAGCAGTTAACCTTCAGCTCCATAGAGTGATGAATTAGTCGTGTGTCATACTCCATGAGAAGTAGCTGGTGGAAACACAGGAGGCTCTTCATGGATGTGGGGAAATATGCAGGGACTAGTTCACTTATTATGGACTATGCTGGAGCCTTTAAAAAAATCCATCTAGAGTTTGTTACATGCCACAGTCTGGATTGCTGCAGAAGAAGAAGGGCAGCAAGGCTTTCAGTGTTTAACCATGGTGTGGATAGGAAAAGGAACACGCAGGTATGCCTCTTTCACACGGACCCTAATTCAGAAGTCCCGCTCTACTCGATAAAGAATGCATCACGTTCACACCCGCCAGTTTCCTCTGCCAGGTAGCAGAGGAATGCCTCCTCGTGTTGCGGCGCGCTACGGACAATGTTGGCCCTGTGTTGTTGCTTTTTTTTTAAAACTTATGGGGATTCTCCTGAGACTTCAGGAGGAAGAGAGGCGCAGTGGACGAAATGCTCTGGATGCTGCGATTGTTGAGCAGTAGTAGGACAGCTGGGGGTAAGCTGCAGGATAAGCTAACGCTGTTGTTAGCTTCGCTCTTTATGCTTACATCTGGTCACACTCATGACCAATGAGTGAACAGAAGCTAAGCTTGCGCCGCCCACGAAGCAGGTACTGAAAAAGCAGCAACCGAGTAGAGTCTAGCTGGGACCGTTAGGGTCCGTGTGAAAGGGGCAGTAGATTACTAGAAGAGGAACAATGGTGGAAGTTCTCTCCTACCATCCAGAGCCTTTAACAGCCACAGTGATTAGAGAGGCAGGTAGGAAGATATTTGGTGTGTCTTCAAGACTAATGATTCCCAACTCCAGTCCTCAAGGAACACTATCCTGCATGTTGTAGTTGTTTCTCTGCTCTTCAGCAGCCTGTTAATCACTCAAATCAGGTGTGTCAAAGTAGAGAAACAACTAAAACATGTAGGATAGTGTTCCTCGAGGACTGGAGTTGGGAATCACTGGTTTTGACAGTAGTGCTGGGCGATATGGAAAAAATTCTATATCACAATATACCCCAATTACGTACGTTGTCTGTTTATTCTCTGAAAAATAATCTAATTTCTTACCTTTTTCAAGCTTTATTTCAAAGTGACATTTAACTGAAGCAATATATATGTATCAAATGACAACAGACTCCATTATCTTCAGCTGGCTATAGTTTTCCTTTTTGCATTGTTAAATATTCTTTTTCGTGGTTCTTCTTTAAGTGATAGAACAGGTTTGTTGTGTTGGCGTCAGATGAGAAAACAGTCTCATAGCAGAGTTAGCATATTACCTTTTTCTGCTCCGTGAACTAAATCAGACGTCTCTACTTGTTGCGACCCCATCTTTCAGCACCTATGACTTAAATGCTGACACAATATACAGTGGGGCACAGAAAGCCGCTGCCGTAAAGCATGTCGCAAAATAGTTATTTTTTCTTCTACTTTATTGCATAAACTGAATTTATGCAAAGTGACAACACTAATACATTCATCATAGCCTACGTTATGAAATATTTACATGAATCATTGATACAGTTATGATGGAGACTATAGACACTTTCTATCGTCATATTGCCCAGCACTACTAGACAGAAAAGGTAGAAGAGCAAGCAAAGGAGTATGATGAGTTGTATAAGAGGTGGACTTCTATCAACTGGCAACAGAGGATGTGCAGCAGGTTAGGCTTGTTAAAGATTGAAGAGTAATGGTCATAGAAACTGGAAGGCAGTGAGAAAAGGCAACGATTGACTCTGGAAAATGGGGAAAAGTTTCAGGAATAATTTGTGAGTGCAGAAGACAGCCTCCCTTTGCTGATCCTTGTAAAGAACCTGGATTGCTCCAACAATGTTTTGTTGTACAGTTTTCAATAAAATTCTAATCTAACAAAACATCATGGTGTCACTTTGATTTTTTTCTAAATGATCTCATCTAAAACATCAGTGAATATGCAATACCTACACTTTTTTGAAGCCAGCGGTCTTCAGTATAAATTTGCATCACACTGAAGACTGCTGGTTTCAAATGTAACGTGAAAATTTACAACACAGACTCTACAGTGTTTGAAATATCAAAAAATCTGCTCTAGACTGTTCAGCTGTTTTTTGTCAAATGTAGTTTAGCTTACTGGTGTACCAAGAAAAAGCAATAACCTTTTGTCGTGTTTATGTTCAGACTCCCTTCACACTCACCCTCAGGATCTGGGACATCTACATCTTGGAGGGTGAACGAGTGCTGCCTGCCATGTCCTACACCATCCTCAAACTGCACAAGAGTAAGACCGTTAATGACAGAACGGTACCAGCCAAAGTACTACAAAAGAAGTCACGACTGTGTGTGTCCTGCAGAGCACCTGATGAAGCTGTCCATGGAGGAGCTGGTGGAGTTTCTGCAGGTGACCTTAGCCAAAGATTTCTTCTACGAGGACGACTTTGTGGTCGAGCAGCTACAGGCGTCCATGACAGAGCTCAGGAGGGCGAAGCTGGAGCTGCCGGCACCAGGTATGACAAAATTAGGCCCCAGACTGGAAAAACAAGGGAGATTTTCAGGTGTTAGTCTTAGAAATTGATCTGAAACATAAGAGCTACTGTCAGTGTATGATGCTACTGGGAGAAATAGGTGACTCTGCTTCGTGGTGTGTTTCCAGTTCTGCTCTGTCTCCTCATTAATCTGCCTTCTCTCCCTCTGTTCTCGAACAATGTTAGCCAACAACAACAAAAGTGTGGCTGTGAGTGGCGGCCACATTCCCTCCTACAACAGCAACCGGTGGGCTATCCTGACTGGTCTTCTTCATGTCTCTGTCCATCTGTCCCCTCAGTGCGTCCTGTCTGTCGCCTGTCTGTCCAACAGCACTTGGCTTTTTCGCTTCACAACCTTTTCTCTCTTCCACATTAGATTTGATCTTTACTGAGGTGCAGTGCTGCGATGGTTTACTTCAGCCAAAAATACTACTAAAGTTGTTTTAATTTAAATAATAAAAATTGCATTACCTGAATTTGTTTTTGTGCTGTTTTCCTGGTACTGTTTTAAATTTTGTATCAAAATGAAGGGATTCGCCCTAAATTCAATCTATGGGACGTGGCTTTTACTTGGAAATACTTCTTTTCTCAGGGTGTAACATGCCGAAGAGCTGTTCAGATCCACCACATAAATTTTAACAAGAAAAATGGAAAATACAATAGATATTCCTAAACCTTAGTGTGATTTAATGTGACCATCATCAATAAATACGTGCTTTCAAAAATATCTTCCCCGGTCTGCTTTTAAACCACTTTCATAAAAACAAGCCGTGTTAGACTTAATCACATATAGGGCAAGAATAAAGAGACAAAAACAGAAATATCCTGAACCAGTGAAGAGTCAAGCTCATTGTTACACCTGTTAGAGCTGCACTCTGCCTTACTATGACTATAAACCTTTTAGACTTTTTGTTTCATACATATACACAGTTCAAACTGAAAGGTGACATCCAAATAGTTTATAATAATAAAACCAGAACCATACAAGCTCATTTGTTAACCCTGAGGAAAAGCCGGTAAGGTTAGAGAATATTTTCAGCCCAGAGAGATACAGCGCCCAAACGTTGCCATCCTGGATAACCCCTGCAGCACTTCCTGCCAGCTAATCGCACTTCCTTTTCCAGTCCAAACCCACCCAGTGTCACCTTCACTGTCTGTACATGTTCCTGTCAGCTCTACTACTCATCTGTTTCAGTGTGAAGCACTTTAAATAATAAAGTCACTACTTCTATGATGTGCAGGTTATTCATAGAGAAATGCCTGTTATTGAAAAGTGATTTTTTTTTATGGTTTTAATGCAAAAACATTTAAGGATGTTCATTATTCCAGAACTGTTTCTATACAATTTCTCCAGCCTGGGGAAACTGTTTAATGGAATGAAGTAATAATTTTAGAGACCACTCAGCTAAGTGGTCATTCCTAATTGAGTCTCCCTTAATGTGAATTATTATCAAACACTATCTTTATTTCTAATGATTTTTTTTTCAGTATTTTGTGAATATGTGATTTTGTGTTGTGTTATAAACTCTCCATTACTTTTACCTCTCTTTGGCAGTGTTGTTGCATGAATTCATGGCCCTGTTGTGACTCATCTGATGTGAATCAGCACCACAGTGTATTCAACAGTCACTATTCATTTTGCTTCCTGATAAGAGTTCTAACGTGGATCTACTGTTCTCATGTTGCAGCTAAAGACGAAGAGTTTCCCAAGAAGCAATTGGGGCAGCTCCCTCCTGATGTAGCAACAGTGCTGAACCATGTGGGCAATGGTCAAAGCCACACAGAGCCAGCCGAGCCGCCTCGGAGCTCAAGTCCTGTAGCGGACCGCCAGCAGGACAGTCGGCCCCCGAGCCGGGCGCATCGGGACTCGCTGGAGAGACCATTTCGCCACCGAATGGCAGATAAAAGGGACGTCTATTCCAGGGGATCGAATGAGATCCAGAATGAGCAGCAAAAGCAGTCCGCCACCACTACACCGGAGAAAAGGGCAACTCCCTCATTAGTCTCCACCCCAACATCACAGATCACCACAGTGGACAGCAGAAAACCTCAGAGCCATGCCGCCGCCAACCACAACTCCAACGCAGCCTCCAGCACGCACAGAAACATCACTCCCCGCTGGTTCAAACCCTCCGAGACAAAGTTAGAAGCGGTCAAAGCTGCAGCGGCTCGGGAGAACCAGCTCAGCCCTGGGCCTTCACCGGCCCCTTCCAGCCCAGATGAAAACGTTCAGCTCCAGCATCAGCCACTATCCAAGGGATTTGACCGAGGCTCCAATGCCTCACAGTATGACAATGTACCGGGGCTGTTGGAGCAGGACTTTCAGATTCTGGAGCTCGACAAGCCTCCATCCAGAGAGAGGACCCCTCACACTGAGACACCCATTAGTGTACCAATACAGCATCAAAGTGGCCTAAACCAGAGACAAAGTCAGGATGGGAGTATAGTTTCCATCTCAACTGGGCCAAGAATGACCAAGAACCCTCAACCCCCTCAGTTTTCCCACAACAGTCCAGCAGGGGTCCTAGTCAGCCAAAATCTGTATCACACACCTCCCCATCAGCAGTCTCCAAGAAGAACTACGACTGAGGTTCCCATCCTTCACCCAGGGTACAGTGTAAGCCTGGACCAAAGAGGGGAAGATAGACTCTACGGACCCTCTGCGTTCAACTCCCCCTCAAGGATGGTGTACAGAGAACTATCGTATGCAACCACTCAGCGACAGCCTAGCAGAGCCTCCCCTAAGAAAGCTCTCCTGAATAACTCCTTCGCCACCTACCGCAGACAGCCGCCCCCAGGATCCGACCGAAATCAAAACACAAGATCGCCCCCAGACCTGCAGCTAGAACCCCACAGCAGCTCCACCCCCATCTACCTGCAACAACTTACGTCAACCTCACAGATCCACACTCCTGTAGACTACAGAGTCGAGGGGCACCAGAGGGGTGAGGCAAACCCGCACTATCTGCCAGACGGCAGACCTGCACGAGCCGTAGACAGGCCCCACTGGAAGCCAGAGGATCCACTTTCCCCTCAATCACCAGGTGGGATGCCTCGCTCTCCCAGCTTCCAGCAAGCCCAGCTGTCTCCCGTTCAGGAGTTCACATTCCCCCCTCACACAGACAGCCAGCCTCACTACAGGACACAGTTCCAAGGACAACAGCTCCCCCAGCTGTTTGGAGCGCCACACTACAGGCACGCACAGGAGGCGTTTGCCCTGCAGGAGTCCATGCTGCTGTGATGCAAGGACACAGAAACATCTAGGCACTGTAAAAAAATAAAAATTATGTGTAGTCATGACACTGTGATAAAGATGAGCACTCCTGGCTTCATTCTAAACCTGATTTTGTTTCTGCTCTGTTCTTGACGTGTGAAGTACTGACTTGTTGAACTGCATCATACCTTTGCAGGACACACCAGCCTCTCATGTTTCTACTGACTGCTTTAAAAGGAGAAAAAAAAATCCTGAAGATATAATTTTATTTTTGGATGTAAATCAATGACAGAGGTTACAGTATATATATATATAAATCTTTTAGAGTCTGGAGATGTACAGTGGATTTTTGTGTTAATCTGAAGTTCTTGTTAGGGGAATGTTCCCTATAAAAAAAACAAAACTGATTTATTTTTTCATCTTTATTTTTTCTACCTTACAAATAGGTATTTACATTACAGAATTAACTGTACGTGCGATTTTTAAACAAATGTTAGAGAATAGAATTGAATAAGTTCATGTATATTTTGATTTCAATTGTTAAGCGTCCAATGGTTTTGTTTTTTAAGCAAACATACTTAGTTTTTGTTACAGTTCAGTTTGAGTCTGG
The DNA here is from genome assembly GCF_001649575.2 of Kryptolebias marmoratus. Lineage (NCBI taxonomy): Eukaryota > Metazoa > Chordata > Actinopteri > Cyprinodontiformes > Rivulidae > Kryptolebias > Kryptolebias marmoratus. The sequence continues at coordinate 5,732,846 of NC_051447.1, read as the reverse complement.
ATTAATGTGCAATGCATTTCTCAAAAATATTTTGAGGCCAGTGTAATTTTGACAAATACAGGATGACATCAGGGCTACAGTACTATATATATATATAACACAGTTACAAGATGAATGTTAACACTTCAGTTTACTGGGATATGGTTTATTTTGAACACCAATTGCAATTTTCCTGACATACGTTCATCTGGTTCAACACACACTACATTTAAAAGGTGGAGTCACACATTTCAGCAACCAGTCAGCTTATTTTATTATTCCTTATACTCGAGTTTTTAAATTACTCAAAAAAGAAGTGAAGTACAGCTGCTTACATTCCCTACTTTGTATTTGCTTTCTGATAACAAAACTGCATTTTATTGTGACACTTTGCTTAATAAAATGAGGTGGGTAAAAATGGTTGTTTTATTGTCTTCACGTGGGACATCCAGGACAAAATTTACAACATGATGTCAAAATCACATGCAGAACCAGCACACTTATTACGATCGCAACTTCCATAAAAGACACACTACCTTTTGGTCAATCACAAAGATTTCTACTTGCCTAATATTATGCTAACAATATAAAAGTAGCTCTGGTATGTACAAATTAATTTGGGATTCTGACAGCTTTGTGTGGGCTAAGGAAAGTGGAGCACTTGTTGAATAGGCCTGTACAACGATTATGACCACATAACATGTAAGACTAGGGGTGTAAGGAGACATTTTTCTTTTTGAAGCCACCAAGATGGACGGGTGGTCAAAGCACTAAAAAAGAATCATAGACTATAATTAGGTGATCCCCCCTTTTATTACAGATTAAATCAACTGTATGCTTTTCTCTAAAAGTGCTTGTTATCTTTAGTTAAGCTTTATGGAAGGTTGTCTAAAAATTAGAATAAAAATATTTAATTGTGCTGACTAAAGACAAGAAACTTGTCAATACTGCACTTTCAGAATTTAAGGTGTCCATCAGGATCATCCTCTTACTTCTGAGTGTCAAAATCACTCCCAGAGCCACACCTTGGACACCTCTGTTATTAAAGCTTCTAGCTATCCTGTCAGCAAATAATGCATCTCTCTCTTTCAAGCCTTGGATTAAGGTTTGTCCACATGTTCACCCTGCCACATTTTGATGTCAAGAAGCACTAAACTCTCTGAAAGACCCTTTAGGCAACACTGAGAAGATTAGAGTTTCAACTACAAAACTCCCAACAGAAGCCCAACAGTAATTTGGGACTGACTTTTATACTAATCTCCATCCATCCATTGTCTTCCGCTTGTCCGGGGTGGGGTCGCGGGGGCAGCAGCCTAAGCAGGGAGACCCAGACTTCCCTCTCCACAGCCACTTGGGCCAGCTCCTCTGGGGGAATCCCAAGGCGTTCCCAGGCCAGCCGAGAAACATAGTCCCTCCAGCGTGTCCTGGGTCTTCCTCTGGGCCTCCTCC
>NC_051447.1:5691755-5730526 GCF_001649575.2 Kryptolebias marmoratus | reverse complement strand
AGTATGGGGTACCAGGCCCTTTGATACGGGCTGTTAGGTCCCTTTATGACCGGTGTCAGAGCTTGGTCTGCATTGCCGGCAGTAAGTCGGACTCGTTTCCGGTGAGAGTTGGACTCTGCCAAGGTTGCCCTTTGTCATCGATTCTGTTCATAACATTTATGGACAGAATTTCTAGGTGCAGCCAAGGTGTTGAGGTACTAATCTAAGCTGCCAAAATGCTGATGTTTTGATGTATTAAATGTATAAGACAAGTAAAGCGAACCAAGATCAAAAGAAACTTCCAGTCTCTCTTTAGGGTCACTACTTCCTGACAGCACTCTTAATAAGACATCCTGACAGAAGATACAACCTCAAACAAGCAGCCCAATACCAACACTGTACAAGAAGGGGAGCCAACTATTTCCTGAGGAAGCTGAGATCCTTCAATGTTTGGTAAAAACTCTCCAACATCTTATTGCAGTCTGCTGCGGTCAGTGGACTGTTCTTTGCAGTGGTTTGTTGGGGCAGCAGCACTGGAGCCAGTGACACAAACGGGCTAAATGAGCTTATTAAGGCAGGCTCCATTATCGACTACAAACAGGACACTGGACAAACTGACGTCTACTACAGACAATCCGGTCCACCCTGTGAAAAGCCAGTTGTTTTAACAGAACGATACAGTTCCCCTGCCCTGAGCCATCACGCTGTTTAATTCCTCCTCCATTTCAAAAAGATCTGTTTGATTTTTAGTTTCAGCCCCATTTGGTTTCCATTTTTGTATGTTTGTGTTTTCAGGCAGTTCACAAGCTGCAACAAAAATTTCTTGGCCTTTGGGATTAATTAAATTTAGCTACCTACCTACCCATCTGTAAAAAAAATGTTATGTACGGTCTAATCCATCACTACACAGTGCTACTGTAAAAATGTAAATTAAGTGTACCCTGCAATCTTTGCACTACCATTGTCTTAATTTGTGTGCATTGGTTCTTGTTTCCTTTTTGCTCCTTTCCTTTTTGAATGTTGTCTTTAATGTCTAAAAAAGATATTGAACTTGTGACAAACCAATTTCCCTCAAAGGATCAATAAAGTATTTTCTATTCTATTGGGTTTTTCCAAAGCTGCAAGAGCAGCAGTAAATCCAAAAATGTGGTAGAAACAAAAAAAATAAAAATAACGACCAATTACTGACAAGGATGCTTCAATGCTTATGCAGAGGCACCGTAAACTAGAAGTCACAGCTTAAAGAAACTAACTCCCTTACTGAATAACTTCCATCCAAAACATTACATGCATTTCATATTTTTTTTTAAAAATGGTAAAGCAAACATTTCTCCATGAAAAGAAACCATGTTATGTGAAAAAATGGTTCTACAAGAAACTATGTTAGAGTAGTAAACAAGCACCGACTCTGGTTTTAAGCGTCAACACTATACCACCATCTTGTGGCCATTTGATAAAACTACAAACTCAGTCATGAAAGTTTTGCACTCAGATAATATTCAGCATTTTGAAAGTTTAAGACTTTGCATAGAACAAAGTTTAACTTAAAATATTCAGTCAAATTTATGAGCGCTTCTGCCCTATAAAATCTACAGCAGATTTTATATTATTTTCTAAGAAAAATAACCAAACCACTAAATTTATACCAATATTTCTGCATCATGTTCATATTCTGTAACTCCCCTCACCCCACTCTCTTTAGTTCCTTCCTAAAAAGACATGTTTTTGGAAAGAGCTGTGTGACAAAAATAATACCCGACCCTGGAGACTTATGACATACCAAAGATTAAATGATTGGCTTGACAGATAGATTCAGCCACAACACTGATCTGAGGGCAACAGCCAGTTGTTTAGGTTTTTTTTTTTATACTTATAAAAGCTAAACAAACTATGTTCACAGAGATATCCATCACCTCACTACCAAAGAAAAACAACTAATCCTGCACAGCATCTACCCACAAACCATCAGTCACAGCAGGTTAAAGGTACGCATTCCAAGCTGTAAAATAAAACAAAAAGATTTTCCTAAACTATATGAAATGGTGCTGCATGAAAGAGTTTACTCCAGTTGTGTTCCAGATATGCAATTCTGAAATGCAGGTACGCACTCAATGTAAACAAAGCACTCAGATAAAACCACCAAAAACTATGTGGAAGCTGGCCATAGTCTAGGTAAATAAGTATGTCAGAATCTGACAAATGTCGGATCGAGGAGAAGACGTTCCGGTGGAAATATAAAAGATTAGATTTTACGGCAAATTATTGTCTGAAATATTTGAGGAGCACACCGTAACAAATTCATATTGGTTATATTTTTCAGGAGAATGGCTGAAACACACCTCGTTTAATCGTTTTCAAACCCTATATGCATACTTTACTCATCAAATCTGAGCGTAAATACAAACCAAACAATCAAAATTGTCAGAATTATCTATCCCTAATGGCTCTTCTGTAGACGGCGCCATTGTTGACCTAATTTCAGTCACTTTGACTGTTGTGGGTAAACAAGTTGTAGTTGGCAGCCTTTAACAAGTTCTGCTTTAAAGGACACATTACCCACCAATATGAGAAAAATATTGTGCCAATTTTGGTTCTTACTTTGTCTTCATGACATTGCAATGATTACCATAAAAACACCAACTGTGTCAAGGCTATATAATGTTTTCACTGCACTTCCTTAACCCTGCCTAATAAACAAAAGACATGAGTTTAAATTGTACAGCTGTCTGAGTACTAAATCAATGAGTTCATAAATCAGGCAGCTTGACAAATATTCATTGATCATATAGTTCTTCATAATGATATTGGACACCAAGCACAAAAATAAGACAATTAGCTTTTCACCCTTTCATTCATTTGAAACATGGTAAAGTCAGGGTAAGTAGGAATAAAAAGCAACTGGAGAAACTGCATTTCCTGTGAAAATGCAGTGTGAACGCTTATTGCTGAATGATTTAGCTGAAAGCTGCTAAAGTGTACTTGAAATACTTCAGAACTAAGCAGAAAAGAGGACATGGGAACCCTAGCCCTAAGAATCAACTGCAGAGAAGAATTAGCATTAGCAGGACAAAAAAATAGAAAAACTAAAGCTGAATTTGCATTTAGGAGGCTTGAATTATCATTACCAAGGCAGAATGTTAGCATAGAGCAGAGTTTTATGCCACTTTTCCACCGGCTCTACAACAGAAGCCCCACTCTATTTTACTAAACTTATGGGGATTCTCCTGAGACTTCAGGAAGAGCAACCAATGAGTGAACAGGAGCTGAGCTTGCGCCACCCACGAAGCAAGGCTGACCCGGCTGGCCCTACTCCGAAGCAGGGACCGGCCTCGGAAAAAATGCTGGTGGAAACACGCGCAAAGCAAGCGGAGTAGAGTGGAGCCGGTACCTTTAGAGCCGGTAGAAAAGGGGCATTAGAAGTCTCCCATGCTCTGTAGCACGGAAGAAGTAGCATTAACAGGGTAGAATTAACAAAAACCAGGGCTGAATTAGCAATTAAAGCTGGATTTATACTTGGATGCGTTGATCACAGCGCAGTGTCATGCCACATGGTCGTGCACTTCCGAATTTCTGTAACTTGGTGTGGACCCTGTGCACCACACTTCATTAGAAATGGATGCCAACTGCTAACTGTCCTTATAATTTCATTTATGTAGTCAACATTTCATTCAAAGCAAATAAATCAATGAAAGTCGAACTGAATGCTTTAAGTTTAAACATCCTCTCTGCATCATAGCCATAAACACAACAGCTCTTCCTCCTGAATATGTGCAGCCATATTTGGTGTGTGACAACTGTCTGCTCTCTTTTTTAACCACATTTTCACTGGTTATGCAGCGTACTTCCCTGTCTTTTCAAAGAATACAACGTAAGCGTCAAGTATAAAAGCCTACACCGCTCGCTCAGGTCCGTGCACGGAGCCCTGCGCGACTATAACTGAGCTTTAACATGGTTGAATTAGCATTCACAGGGCATAAGTAGCATTAGTTTTACACACATGACGGCAGACGCACTGACTTGGTGTGTAACTGGGTTATTTTGTGAAAACATAAATCTTATTCTTAGTAGTGGCTTTGCTGCAATGTTGCGATGCTGACAACTGCACAGCTGATGTCAGTACAGCTGATATCTGCATCGGCTTATATTTATACCCAGCTTTGTTCTGCGTAACTATGATGCAGACTAAGAACTTGATAAGTACACAACTGTTTGCACAGTCTGTTTACAAAATAAAAACATAGTAATCAGCATTAATAAACAACCATTAACATACATTACATTACTAATAAAAATCAATCTTCATTCTTATATGTACACAATGGATGGGTGCTTGAAAAAATATATGATATACGATACAATTTAACTGTCCACCAATTTAAAATAAAGGGGAAAATAACCATAAAACTGCTTAACTTCTTCAACCGACATGCTAACGATGGCTAACGTTTAGCCTAACAGCAGGTAACGGTCACCTGAACAGTAGCAAACATTTAGGTTAGCGGCAATTAACAGTAACTTCCAATACATACACATAAATATCCCAAAAAGGCATCAATGTCAACAAAACGACGTCCTGAACCTTCAAAGGAAAACTCCCAACAACAGTACACAACTATTACATAAACACATGACCCACCTGGGAAAACAGAAATCATATTCTTAGTGGCTTGGCTGCTGACGTCAGTACAGCTGATGACTGCTTTACTTCTGTTTATACAGATTTATTACACCAAAAATTACTAAAAATCATCTAGTAATTGCGAGTCTGAGCCACACGGCATAAATAAGTAAAACACAGATAATAAAATAAGAAATTGTTGAGGGGGTGACTTCAAATGGCTCAATAATCCTGGGTGCCACACGAGCAGGATATAATTAGCTAAAGCCTTGGCTGAATTAGCATTAGCAGAGGTAATACTAGCATAAAAATGATGAATTAGAAAGCAAAGAGCAGGTTTTACAAGAGTTGAACAGGGCTCCGTTCATTTTCAATGACAGAAAAATGGCGGAAAAAGCTTAATTTTCACAAATACCAAAAGTCATAGCTGGAATGGTATTAATGAGCTGAGCAGTTAAAAATGTCTGAAATAGCACAAAATTGCACAGATGCCGAAAAGCAAGAGGAATAGTTAAAGTAATGAATGATAATGTCTCAAAGTCGAAAGGTCAAAAGCTAAAAAACATGGTTCATGGACAACAAGCACCGCAGCCTTAATCTGGCAAGCAAAAACAGAAACCACAAAGTATTTCTAAGACAAAAAAACAATTTACAGTAGGTCAAATTTCACTCACCGACAGCTGCCCAAATCTGGCGTTTGACGTCATGAATGGTCGGCCGCGTGGTGCGAGCTGCTGTTTGAGCTAAAAACAAAGAAAACATTTTGAAACTTTACATTTTGAAACCCATAATGCGTTCATAAACCAAAAAGGCCACAATAAAAACACTTACCGCTGTTCAAAGTGAAATTAAACAGACGAAAATCTTCAATAAATGTGTTTTCGTGGCTGAACGTGACTTAGTTCCGTTCATCTGACGAAAACAAAATGGCGACCGGAAGTGACCCGACTTTTTCTAATCGTCGTTAAAAAAAGATATTTTTACTCTTAAGTTGTTTTAACCTCATTTAAGACGTACAGTAAACGAAAACTAATACAATATTTCATGATTATAAATACGTGATGATAATAAATTAAAACCGAACACAATTTAAAGCCAGCTTCTTGATTAAACCTAGTCGTTTTCATATTTCACTGGGATTTCCTGTACGAAAATAAAATACTGTAATAATAATTATAACAAAGATTCCATTTTTGATTGAAATTTTAATTCAAAATGACAGGGTGTTTTACAATATTTATTGAAGCAGTTGCACAAAAATAGTACTAAGGTATCAGAAACACACTAACATCATTTAATAAGGAAAATATAGCAGTTCTTCTCATTGTGATTTGCACCATTACTCCACTCAGCTACCAATATTAGGATTTATTGGTGTCATCCTACTACTCCTGATTCCAAAAAGCAAATAAAAATGTGATATTAAAAATATTTAAGGCTGTGTGGTTAATACTGGTTCTTAAGAAGGCCTTTGATTTAAAACAAGTCAACAAGCCTTTCTGTGTGGCTCGCAGGCTTTAATTTATAATTTGGTCTGAGTTTTTCAAAGACAGAAATTAGGAAAAAAAAAAAAAATTAAAAAGACTGTAATACAGTCGAAGCACAATGTCCTACTGGTCCAATGTTGTGCTTTTAGCTTGCATTTGCATTTAACTTTAAATTTAGAATCTGATTACAATTTACAGGTTACATCACAGATTGGTAAAAGCAGCTGATGTGTCTCCCAACAGTAAAGTACTCCATAGTTTGTATTCATCATATTATTAAAGCAATTAACAGAAATTCAGAGCAGCATTTAGCTTGAGGCTATTAAATGACAGACCCATTGAGGATTTTCTGGTCATATCCATAATGCAGTTTATAGATGCACAGTGGTTCAGTTTTTTTTAGTCTTTGTAAAACAGAGGTAATGGTCATTGAACATCAAGACATCATCTTAAACGTATACATTTGTGATGTTTATTTCACTAGCAGCACAATCAACCTTTTGACAAAAGATTGGTTTCGATTAGTGAAAACCACGTGTCCCCATGTAATCCACGAATCATGGCGTCTCCAAGTGTTGGTCAGTCATGGGCTTTTTCAGTTTTATGGCTCCACACTGGCCTGCGTTTCTCAAGGAAGGCCCTAATCCCCTCCTGCCCATCTCTCAGAGCCAGGTTATCCACCATCACCTTGGAGGCGGTAGAATACGCTGCATCTCTGCCTAGAGCCATTTGTCTATGGAGCAAATAAAAAAAAAATTTTAAAAAGTGAACCAAACATCAGTTACTATTTTCAAATGCTTAAGGAACAAAGGCTACAATTAAAAAAAACTTTCAGGAATTCACTGAAACATTCAAATGATATCTCAATGTTTGATGCAAAGAAAAAAAAAACTACAAAAATGTAAAAACGTGGGTTCGTTCGCTGAACAAACTCTTACCTCTGGAAAGTGGCTTTGCCGAGAGTTACAACAGCTCGACTGGTTTCACACACTCTCCTTGCAATGGCCAACGTCTCCTCCTCCAGTCGCTGCTCTGGCACCACCTTACTTATCAGGCCGTGCAGCAGAGCATCCTGAGCTGAGATGGGCGTTCCTGTTAGCAACATCTCCATGACAACCTTTTAGAACAAAGGAAGGTGAGGGATGTGTTAATTCACACTTGATGCCAGAGTTTACTGGTATCGTAATTAATATTAAAAAAAAAAAAAAAACTGAAAACATCTAATTCCTTTTTGTTTCATATGATCAGCATTAAAAAAAAACTAACTAAAAGGTATTTAGTTGAATTGGCTGCAAACCACTGATGATCTGTAACTAGGAAAAACAGTCCCGGCTCTTATTTGTAATGACTTTATGCAGAGGAGTAAGAGGTAAAATGCAGTTAATCCATGGATTTTGGGGCATTTAAAAAAAAAAAAAAAAACTAAAAAAAGTTAGTTTTACAGTTCAGCTCTTTTTAATCTGGATTTTTCCACAAGAAAAAGCTAAATCTACAGTCTATGTTGTTGTTTTTTTTCAACGCTAGATTACTTACATCATTTGAAAACTTGTAAAATAAGTTAATTTCAGAAGGTAAATTAAAACATAACCAGACTTTATTGGAGAAAAAACAAGCAGAATTTAAATAGGACAATTAATTTGAGGTAAATAATCAGATGGCTGCGCTGGTTTTGGATTTGATAAAACCCAGTAGGACAACAGCTGCTTGAGCAGCTTGGATTCTGCACCTCTTCTGACTCTGAGACCTCCATTTCCAAATAAAATGCTAAATTTCCTTTTTATATGATAAGAGGACGCGGGACCACCGAGCAACAGTCCAGTTCTTTTTGTCAGCCCAGGTAAGATGCTCCTGACATCGTCTCTAGCGCTTCACAGTTCCCTCACAGAGAATCTATGAGGCACACCAGACCCAACAATACAAACAGTGGGCTTAGAGAATTATTGGCCCCATAAAACCTGAACACTAAGCAGTCTCCACAAATAAAGAAGCTGCCTTTTGTTTAAGAGAGCTGCTTAAGTAAACAGGAAGCCTCCGCTTGATTGAAGCTCCTTCCAGTACCTTTCTTGGCACCGCTCTGCCAATAGCCACTGCCGGCGTCGAGCAGAACAGACCGACGTTAACCCCCGGCGTGCCGAACGTGGACCTCTCCGTCGCCACAACAATGTCACAGCTGGCGACAAGCTGGCAACCGGCCGCCGTGGCAACACCGTTTACCATGGCGATCACCGGAACCGGGACGTCTTGTATCAGAGTCATCACCTGAAACACAGGAGCCAGATCATTATTTAACATGTCTGCAAGGAAAAAAATAAAAACAAGATTGTTTTTGTTATTTATCTGTTGAAGCTGCTGCAGAAGTGCCAGCAGACGAAAAGTGAAAACATGGCAGTTTTGTCCCTTTCTTTAATCTGTTTTATGTCATTTTAAACTGAACATATTTAGCCGTTTAGCTACAACAACTATGTTGTAAGGAAATGAAGGCATAAAGGCAGAGACGAGGTTACCTTCGTGCAGGTGTCAAACACCTTCGTGTGAAACTCCCGTCCCTGAGCTGATGTCAACTCCTTCAAGTCATGTCCAGAAGAAAACACTGGACCTCTGGCTGGAAAACACACACGATACGGTGATGGATCAGACATGCCCCCCCCCCNCCCCACACACACACACACACACACACACACACGTATTATAACAACTGACCAGATATGATGATAACTCTGAGACCCTCGTTGTCAACATCAGTCAGGATGTTCTCTCTGAGCGAGTCCAGCATCGACAGGGACAGAGCGTTCCTTTTCTTTGGATTATTTAAAATGATCCTCCTGGAAGAAAAGCATGTAAAAATGTTACTTGACTTAAGTGTAGTAAATGAGGTCCTTGCAGAGAAAACAAAAAAAAAACAAAAAAACGTTTCAATCCAAGCAGGATGTTGACAACAGTCATAGAACACTGACATCCAAACTGACTCAAAATCCTACAGTGAGGTGTTAATTTGACTTTCCCAAGAAAATAAAAAATAAAATAAACATGAACATGAATTAATCAAAGTGGTTTGTGATTTAACTAATTCTAATGTTTCATCATTTTATATGAAAGATTTTGTAAATGAATCTCCCCTGGTTGAGCTGAGAATCAAATAGAGTGAATACTGTAAATAAATAAATGAATAAATACACAAGAAAAATAAATTTTTAGTTAGTGAATTTTTAGAATTGCCTGTTGTCATTTTGTTTAATTCTAAAACCATTGATTTTGTACCCATTGCTTCTCACACTGACAACGCAAACCACTGCAATTTTACAATAATAATAATATTACTGATGCCGAATTTGATTTAAGATCCTTACAGATGCATCGACATACTTTGTGTACCATTAGAGCAAGCAGTGTTGGTAAAGTTTCATTTTCTGCTTAAATACGGCGTTTTATTACAGGAGTTCCGGTGAGCGAAGAGAATAACCCGTTTAATGACGTCACCTGATCCCGTTGTTTTCTTGTCTCAGCGTCAGCGGTTCCGGTTCGGTCTGAGAGCAGCACCGAGAGGCGGAGAGCAGCGGTGTTTTTGTGCTCAGCTGAAATACACCAACACCTCTGCACAGCAAGCTGCGAGCCGCCATGTTTGCGCTTTGTTTACCTTTTTCCAGTCCCACTTCCGGGTATGACGAGTCGAAATGTCACGTGACCTCAGACCGTCGGATCAGAATGTCAAAGAATGAAAAACTAAAGAAAGACATGGTAAAATACTGATATATTTGCAAATTTCTTCCATTTTAAACTTTATTTACTTGATCTTACATATTTCAAGTTGATATCTGACTGCATCCTAAACAGTTTTTATGATGACTTCAATAAAAAGCAGAAAAAAACATTTTTTCTTTACTCAGAATGCATCACTTTACTTGTAATACTTGACAAAAATGAATGATATTGGTCAAAATTATTAGATTTTTACTCGTTATTTTATTTGAAAGCAACTACCCCCAAAAGCAATCAAAATTTAATTATTTTAATGTCCAGTTCAGCATGAAAATCCTATCCAAACTAGTTACATTTTATACATTTTAGCTTCAATTTGACTTGCATACAGCTAGCTGTAACATAAAATATTTCTTCACAAAATTAGTTTTTCTATAATCATTAATTAGTAAAATTAGTTAAAATACATCTTTATTAAAACGGAACTGCTCTGGCATGAAAAATACCAGCAATCACAAATACTAAAAGCTTTTAATTTTCTAAATAATACAGTTAAAGTGCTGTAAAATAAACTTACAACATAATTAAAATAAAATACATAAGACAAATATGAATTCAGTATATATACACATGGATTTTGCTGTTATAATCAAAAAAGTGAACCATATTTTTAACTGTGACAGTGGTTTGAATCTTCTGAATATCCAAAAATATATGTTTAATACGTAACAATGTGTCAGTGGTACTTCCTACAAGCTTTAAGTGTGCCAGAAGTACAGATGATGACAGTAAGTGGGGTTTTTTTCTTGTGTAAAAATCATAATAAAAGCAGCTTGAGAGCTTTTAACAAAACATATCACTGCAAACTAATCAAAGACTGCTAAATATGTCACCAAAAGCTGCCATTTTGTTTGGTTTACTATTTAAAATGAATTTATTTCTTCAAAACTTCTGTTAGAGACTGATTCTCACATTTAACGAGAACATTGGTAATGCGTTTACCTACAAATATCACGGAGTGAGTCCAAACTTGAACTAGTTTTTTTTTAATTTTACCACCATAATTTCATTGTTTGGCTCATCCCAGCTTTTCCTAACCTTATTTTATCTTTTTTTTTTAACCAGCATCAGATCCAACTTAGAGTAAGAAAAGGAATGAAACACTTAATCTTGTTGCTCGACGACAACAGAGATCTTCCGAGCTGCTATTTTAATTGGGACTCCACTCCAGGTGCTGATGTAGGGAAACATCCTCTCAGTGAAAGTGTGTGTGAAGGTGTGTATGTGAGCGTCTGTGTCTGCGTCCAGAAAGGACAGCTGTCCTCTGTCGTAGTCCAGGAGAACTCTGACTCTGCTGGGGTTCTTCGTCAGCGACACGTCGGTTCCTGTATCTGACGGGGAGAGTGTTTTATACTCGCCTCCGCAGAACATGAGCCTGAACAGTCCGGGCCATATGACCCCTTTCCTGGGATTGGACTCGGTCACTGCACCCAACACGTAGGAGGTGTTGTCGCCCACCTCCACCTCCCAGCTGTGACGGCCTGAGGTAAAACCCTCGGAGCCCACCACGGAAACGAAGGTGTCGACCCGCTCTGGGTTATCGGGAAGCTCCTGCTTCCCCTGGCCCTGCCTCAGAGCGCTCAGCTCCTCGGACAGAGTGAGGTCCGGATGAGCCGTGTTCGGATCCAGGATTACCGGGCTGTAGGAGACCAGCTCCTTCATCCTGTGCCACACGTTGAAGCTGAGGTTGCCCAGGTGTTTGGCCACGTCGATCAGAGTTCCTGAGGCCAGCTCGGGGTCGTCGGCCGGTGGCTGTCGGACTCTTTCTGCCGTTTCCTTGTAGCCCTGCAGGAACAACGCGTTGTGTGCTTTCAGCTGCTCCTCCGTGGTTTTAATTATATCTGAAAGAGCCGAGATGTCTCTGCTCAGAGCAGCGATCTTCTCCTTCATCAGTCGGCTCTTCTGCTCCTCCTCTTCTCTCAGTGAGACCAACCTGGCTTCCTCTTCCTCGTCCAGGAACCGGTGAAGCCTCCTGAACTCCTCCTGGATCCTCCTAAGAGCACTTCCAGCCTGAACCTTGACGTGAGCCGCGGTTTCATCGCAGCTTCCTTTCACTCGCCGAAGGAGCCTCAGCTTCTTTTTTAAGCTCTGTAGAGAGTCGTGGAGCTGCGCCCTCAGCTCCTGACCCGCCTCGTCAACAAGCCGGACCTGGTGCTCGGCGTGCGCTCCCGAGTCTGTGCATACGCCGCAGACGAGCTGCCGGTCGTCCAGGCAGAAGAAGCCGAGCTTCTCCGAGTGCGTGCTGCAGGTCAGCTCAGATTCGGCCGCCGAGGCCCTCGCCAGTAAAACGGCGTCGCATTCGGTCTTCAGCGTAAAGTCAAAAGGAGGTATCGTCTTTGAACTCCTTCGCTTGCAGAGTGGACACGCAGAGGTTTGCCCGTCCTTCCAAAACGTCCACAAGCAGTCGTGACAGAAGTTGTGATCACATGACAGGATGACTGGATTTCTATAAACGTCGCTGCAGATGGGGCAGAAAAGGGCTTCCTCTGTCTTAGAAGCCATCTAATCTGGGCGGCTAGTTTCGCTTTGTCGTCTGCTTATAAAGCTTTCCCCCCTTTCTGTACGTTACCGCCGGCGGTGCTCCCAGAATTCCACGCAACACTGCTCCTGTCCTCCTTCGAGAACAAATGTTGAGCTTGATCCGAAAGGCGAGAGTTGTTGTTTCTCCTCCTCTTCGTACGTGCCACCTGTGTGTGATGAAGACGAACCGGTTTGCTTCCTGATTTACCTGAAACGCAGGGGGTGGAGCCTGATAAGGAGCACAGCTAATAAAAGACACATTTAAATTCATTCAAATTCAAAGATACTTTATTAATCCCAAAGGGAAATTAAATGTTGATGTAGCTCATAATCCTGGTTTTGTTAAAGAGTTGATGGCTGTGGGCAGGAAGGATCTCTTGTAGCGGTCTGTCTCGATTTGTCCTCTGTCCTGGTGTCCTCAGAGTCCCACCAGGTGAGCCTCGCTGGCCTCCTGCAGAGCCATAACGGCCAAGCTCTGGAAGCATAGATCGGTCTTGAAATCCTGGGCGATCTCCTGGACCAGGTGCTGAAAGGGCAGCTTCTGGGTGAGCAGCTCAATGAACTTCTGGTAGTGGTGCTCCCTCCCTGAGAGCCACGGTGCTGGGCCTGTAGAGATGAGGCTTCTTCACTCCACTGGTGGTCGGGGTGCTCCTTCGGGAAGCTTTTGTGGCAAGCTGCTTCCTGGGAGCTTTACCTCTGGTGGATAAATGGGCGGTCTGCTTGGTTTTGGCCATGACTGGAGCTCAGGGTTCTTCATATTTAACGCTTGTTGTTAGGTTACGCATCATAACAAAATGCCCAAAAGTAAAAAGGCTTCAGTAAAAATCCTTCTAGCAGCACAGCATCTGATACCAAAGATAGTAATCATCCAAAAAAGTGATTTACATCCAGAAAAAAAGAGGAATAAAGTTTTCAAAAGCAATATCTCAGAATGAATGGAACAGAGCTACTCCAACATGCAGCCACAATGAGCAGCGCAATTCTAGAAGCATGACGCCAGACAACCAGCGTCTGACTCTTAGTTAGTATCCCAAAGTTATATAATGAGAAAAAAAACTGCAAGGGTTAAATGACAGACATCGGCTTCTAACAAAATGTGTACAGGGATTTGACTCAAACAGAAACCAAAAGCCTCCAACGCAGAGCCTCCTCACAGCTGAATAAGGAGTGGCAGAGTGCGTTCCAGTGATCAGAGCGTCCCAAAGCACACCCTCACCGGGAAAAGTTTCCCTGGGTCAGTGGAAAAGGAAACTCCGACTGATGGTTGAACCTTGGCTTCAGGAGGAGCAGTGGACCAGATCTTGATCCTTGCAGAGTTGCTTTGGAGGAAGGGGGGGTCGTGGGAGCTTCGTTTTTCAGTCCACGTCTTTAAAGGCCTAAGGTTCCCGTGTAACCAGCTGTGTCTGCGCTCTCAGCTCATTCCCGGCGCGGGCTGGACTCCAGCAGGGCGGTCTCCGGTCTCCCATCACAGACAGGATCTCGAGGTGCAGCGATGGAGGTTTGGGGAACCTCGGGGGTCTCGTCTCTGCTAACTGTAGGTGACGCTTCTTCAGACCGCTGCCTTGCGCACATATCGGAGCGGTTACCAGCCAAGTGTGAAGCAGCTGAGATAGGAGGGAGCTCCTCTAAGTCTCAGATGAAAAAAGATGGACTGCTCTCTCTCTCTCCGTCCTAGTTGGGGGTTAGTCTTTGCCTCATGCAGATGAGCTCCGATGTGGGCTGACAAATCAGAGCTTCGTTCGCAGTAACGGAGGCGGTGCTCTGGTCCATCACGGCGAGGAAGGAGCTAAAACCAAAACAGCTCGCAATTTCCTGGCCACCTCTACGCTCCAACCGCCGCCTGCGGTCGTGAGGTGTGAGCCACGACAGGAAGGAGGAGATCCCAGGTACAAGCAGGCTGAAATGAACTGTTCATGATGGCAACAACAACAATTAATAATAAAAAAAAGACCAAAAGTAGTGGTAACTTAGCAACACGTTTGTAAAGGTTTGGTATAACAGAGGCAGCCATGTTTGAGACCCTCAACGTGTCGGAGTGACTCAGAACCCCATCCTGCCCCTGGTAAACTCACCAGTCTATGAGAGAAGACTTTCATTTATTACCATCATTTATTTAAAAAAAAAAAAGGACAATTGACTTGAGCTGCTGTATAAATGCGTCAACTCAGAAACAAATTCAAAAATAAAAATAACACTTGACATACGTGATGAGTTCTTGCCCATACCATAACCTCTGCAGGTGGATGTTTTTATGTTCCGTGGGGTGAGTTTATTCTCAGACAGCACAAACAGCTTGCATGAAGTGACAAGTACACGTGACATTAAAGTGACTAGCTGCAGATTTCTAATCATTCTTAGCGGTTAAATGAGGACTTGGGTGAAAAACTAAAACCGGAGCTGCACATAAAGGAAGCACAGTTAGGGATAAATAATGTCTTGTTCCCTTTGACACACTGGTCTTAAATAACTACTCTTCATATCCACTGATCTTTTAGTGACTTTAAGTTAATGTATTAATGTGCAAACTGAAAATTTAAGAACATAAAGTGCTGCAAGTTGCTCAGTCAGCTGCTAACTATCACCAACTTAACATTAGCAAAGAAACCTGGAGAGACACGAGTCGCGTTAAGGCGGATACCAGAAGAAGAAGTCCGCAGCGGGAAACAGATACACCTCCGGTCTTCGTTCGGGGCGGGAGGTGGGTGGGGGCCCACGGCAGGCGGGCCTCATGTCAGGTGACGGCGTTCAGGTTCTGGCCCCCCTCGGTCGGGGTGAAGAACTGGACTTTGGGCGAAACGAGGCCCGAGTTGTTCCGCCGCAGGCTCCCGCTGCTGCCGGCGCTCTTCCGGATGGAGTTGTTGCGTCTCATGGAGTTGCGCTTCCGCAGCGAGTTCTGGTGCGACAGCTCGCTCTTCTGCAGCGTCTGGATCAGGATGTACGGCTTCTCGTCCAGCTCTCTGGCGCTGCAGCTCGGCGTCGTCACCTGCAAAGACAACGTGCACGAAGAACAGAAAAGTGCGGTTTTTCTTTCTTTCTCGTTAGCCATCATAAATGACTCACTTTTACTGTGTTGCCGAATTTGGAGTAGTCCACAGAGTACACGCCGTCCTCCTCCGTCACGATGGGAACGAAGCGGTGACCCCACTGGATCTCCTCGGAGACGTAGGAGGTCCGGGCCTGCGTGGTGATGCCCGTCGTCTCCACGACGCCCTCCAGGATGACGATCACCTCCAGGTCGCTGCACTGCAGCTCCATGGCCGACAGGTCGTACAGCGGGCTGACGGCAAACAGGTTCACATAAAATTCAAATTTTCATTCAAATTTCTTCAGTGGGTCTTTAGATATTTTGCTAACAGACAAAAGGACTGAAAACAGATCCTGCAGGATGTGTTATCGCTCAGAGTATAGGTTGGGATGACGCTCAGCTACTACCACATCAAATTTTAGGTCAATATCTGTAAAATTGGATGAGTTTCAGGCATCAGTCGCACTCGGACCTGCTCTTGTCGATGACGTGGCAGATGATGAGCGGGGCGAGGAGGAACAGGCTGTTGCTGGCCATGGCGCTCTCCGTCTGGACGTCGATCTGGTGGATGGGAATCAGTTCCCCCTCCGGTGTGGTGGTCTTCCTCACCACCTGCATTTGAAGCGCAGCCAGGGTTAATCGGCAGGTTCATTTTTAAACGCCAGCAAAGTACTTTAGGTTCCAGGCAAAAACTAAAAAGTTTTTTTTTTTGACGCATTTACAAACACCAGTTCCACAGAAACTGAGATGTTGTGTAAAATGTGAATTAAAACAGACTTTAATGGTTTGTAAATTAAAAAAAAACAAAACATTTCATCCACAATGAAACACTCTAAACAAATGTTTAAACTAAGAAAATGTAAAAATTTACCATTTCTTTTTTGGTTTGTTTGTTTTCTTTGGGAGTAGAAGAATAAGGCCACTTTTTGAATTGTTTTGGCAGCAACACATCTCAAAAAAAATAAAAAGAGGCAAGAAAAAGTCTGTAAAAGGAAGTGGTACAAATAAAAAACAGCTGGAGGAGCTTTTTACAACAGGTCAGTAAGAGCATTTTAGAGAAGCCAAATTTCTTGGAAGTAAAAAATGTCCAGAGGTTCACCAGTCTGTGAAAGACTGTCTAAAAAAAGGGGAAAATTTTCAAAATAATGTTCCTAAATGGACAACTGGGAAGACTTTGAACATCCCATCATCTACAGTTTATAATATCATCAAAAGATTTCAAGAATCTGGAGAAATCTCTGAGCTCAAAGGACAAAAAGTTGAAAGTCAGTATAGGATGTTGGAATCTTGGGGCCCTCAGGGGCCCCTGCATTAAAAACAGGTCTGGTTCTGTTCTGGACTCAGGACCACTTCCACAGATCATTGTCTGTAAACACAGCTCACTGTACCATCCACTAATGCTGCTTAAAGCTCTATCAGGCAGAGAAGAAGCCAGATGTGAACACCATCCAGAACCTCTGCTGTCTCCTCTGGACCAAAGGAGAACTGTTCTGAGGTCAGATGAACATACTAAAGAGGAGAGGGACCATCCAGCCTGTTATCAGCACACAGCTCACACTGCCTCTCTGATGGTATGGGGGTGCATTAGTGCTTATGGCATGGACAGCTTACACATCTGGAAAGGTGTCATCAATGCAGAAAAGTGTATACAGATTTTAGAACAACATATGCTCCCATTTAGCAAAAAAGACCCAGGAGTGTTGAACAGCTAGAATCCTCCATCAGATAGGAATGAGACATTCCCTCTAAAACCTCCAGCAGCTGCTCTCCTCAGCTCCAGATGTTTACAGAAGAGAGGAGGCTTCACAGAGGGAAACATGGACCTGTCAGAACTTTTTTGAGATGTGCTGCTGCCATCAAATTCAGAATTATTCCTTGCAAAAGACGGTACAATTTCTTGGTTTAAACATTTGACATATTTACTGTGTTCAACTGTGAATAAAATTTGAGTTAATGAAAATCATTGCAATATGTTATTTAATTTTACACACTGTCCCAATTTGGTTGGAAACTGGGTTGTTAAAGAAAAAAAAAAAAAAACTTAATTTGGACGTCCGCAGCTAAATCTACTGAGGTTGGATCAGACTGAGCACCTGTAGCCTGACGGTGGCTCCTATGATCATGCTCTTCCTCAGGTCCCCGATGCGAATCATGAAGCAGAGGCGGTTGTTCCTCACGGCGATCACGGCGTGCCGGCTGAAGATCAGCGTCTCGGCACGGCGGTTCGACTGGGCCGTCTTCATGAAGATGCAGCCTGAGGAAACAACGACTCACAGCAGCTCATTTTTGATCATCCTCAGCCGGCAGGAGAGAGTTTTTTCGCGAAAAAAACCGAGCCTCGTACGTCGGCAACTCCAAGTAGTTCGAAGCCAGCGAATCAAGCCTTTCCAAACAGATGCCGGAAAACATTAGAGATGGGTTTTAAAGGCTTACCCAGCATGATAGCATTGATGATGAGTCCCACTATGTTCTGCAAGATGAGGACCATGATGGCAGCCAGACACTGCTCGGTTATCATGCGGCCCCCGAAGCCGATGGTCACCTGGACTTCAATGGAGAACAGGAAGGCCGAAGTAAAAGACCTGAGGCGAAGAAGAGGAAGACACTTCACTCTCATCTCAAACCTGAGGTCAGATCTTTGACTGATTGCTGAATGATCGCTCCCTGCATCAGGAGTAAGCAGTAAAGCAGTAAAATTCAGCTATAACGCAGAAAACCCCCCAAAAAACAACACCCACCCTCACAACCCTGACGACAAATTAATTTATTTAAAGTTCTGTTTAGAAACGCTGAACGGCAGCGAGCAACCGGTGGCGGACATTATTCAGTTATGAAAACAGCGCCAAAGCGTAGGGGTTTAATTTTTGCTCGTACAGCGATCTATCGCACCAGTGGGACGGTTTCATTAGCTTCTAAAACGCTACAAACAGGGTCCAGGCTGGCTAGCTTATTAGCCCGAGTCTCAGCTGGACTTTAACTTCTGTCTTCATTCAGAAGTTCTCTATATCTGACATCAGGGCTGGTAAAGTACTAACTACTGATAACTGTTTGACAAAAAATGGCTTCAAAAATGACCAGACTATCCCTTTAACATTCCTGCTACTATTACGAGAAATGTGCGCGCTCAGATTATTATTATTATTATTATTAACAATAATCGGTGCAAACATTAATATGTGACACTCACATGCTCCACCTCTGCCTGTTTGGTTGCTCAGGTGACATGTTGTATGGCAGGCCCTTTGACTATATAATCAAGTCCCAGTCCTCCTTCAAAATTACTATTTTATATATCAATAAGAGCTTATCACCTCATCACAATCATACTAAGAGTTGGAACAAAAAATAAACAAACAAAAATCAATTTTATTAATAGTAGTTTAAATTTAAACATCTACAATTTGTATTGTAGGCTACTGGAATAAATGCATTTAAAAGAATAAATACATTTTACATATCTTCAGATCCTGGCAAATATGGCTCATTAAGTTCTTCTTGGTCATAATGAACACTATCTGAAATTCATCTGAAAGATTATTCATAAAAGGATAAATGACATTGTTTTTGTCCTGTTTCTGTGTGTTGGGCTTCCAGCAGCAGGGATTCAGAAATGCATTTTTCCCATCTAGAATTTTACAGTGTGGACAGAAATATAATTCTAATCTGCAGACGCTCATATTTTTATCTTCTACAGTTGTGTAAGTTTTATTGTAGATATGGTTGTGCCATTGTCATATCCCAAAAAAAAGGAGTTTCCAGTTGGGGTAGGGGTTGGAGGTGCCTAAGGAGGGGGTTGTCCAGGGTGCCATTGCAAGCATCATTATTATTGTTATTATTATTATTATTATTATTATTATTCCCTCTACCAAGCAGGTTCTGTTTTTGGTAGCATCTGTCTGTTTGTAGATTACTCAAAAAGTTATGAACGCATTTTCATGAATCTTTCAGGAAACGTCAAACATGGAACAAGAAACAAGGGATTACATTTTGGTGGAGATCCTGCCATAGTTCAAGGTCAAAGGTCAAGGGTCACAGATCAGCCTGTGCTCAAACTCTGCAGCTGAATAACAGGAATGTTAAATTCCACAGCTGGACACCTCATGGGTCAGGGGTGATCACTGTTGATTTTAAGGTGATAGAGTCATAGGTCAAGGTCACAGATGACCTTGTGCTCTATGCAACCATTTATTGGAGGAAAATGAAGCCGCACAGCTGGATACCTCTTAGGTCAAGGGTGATCACCATTGATTTCAAGATCACGGGGTCAGAGGTCAACATCACAGTTGACCTGGTGCTCTAACGCTGCAGCAGTGTAAAGTAGGAACGTCAAACTGCACAGCTGGACACCTCATGGGTCAAATATGATGATTGTTTATTTCAAGGTTCATGGGGTCAAAGGTCACAGGTCAGTTAGGCTTTTAGACACTCCCTGGTCGTTTCACTCAGTTAGAAACCTTCACAAAACTAAATAAATCATTTGACCTAACCCTGTCCCAGAAACGCAAACAGAACATTTCCAAACAGTCTCCAGACAGATGAGCTGATCAGATGATTATCAGTGATGTATGGGGGGGGGCTGTCAGAGATGAAGACTTTGCCACTGTGGAGGAAGAAGAATGATGAAGATGTTTCTGAAAAAGTTGAAAAAAAAGAGGAGGGAGAGACGGAGTGATTTAAGGAGGTGCCTCCGCAGCTCCTGGAGTCATTTCTGCTACCACAATGTTGTCCCTAAAATAAGTAAGAAATAAAGTTTTTCCCCTCCTCATCTTCTTCGGCAGCGATTTAAAATGGAGAAGAGGAGGAAGAGGAGGGTGGGAGTTCGTTGGGTCAAGTGAGGATGGATTAAAAAAAATGGCAGCCGAACACAAGTCGCACTAAATGGACTTGAAGTGTATAAAAAAAATACTAATATAAAAAAGACAACAAAGTGGTTTCTTACTTGACGTCGGTGACGCAGTGGCTCAGGTTCTGCCGCTCCGGGTCCAGGTCCCCGTGCGCAAACGCCACGAGCCACCAGCTCATGGCGAAGAGCAGCCAGCTGCTGACGAAGGTGGTGGTGAAGATGACCAGCGTGAAGCGCCACTTCAGGTCCACGAGCGTGGTGAACACGTCCTGCAGGAAGCGGCCCTGCTCGCGGATGTTCTTGTGCGCCAGGTTGCACGAGCCGTTCTTGGCGATGAAGCGCGCCTTGTTCACGCGGTCCTTGAACACCGGCTTACGGGGCATCCGCGAGACGAGACCCGGCAGGGCGAACTCCTCCGGGATGATGCTTTTCCGGGGCATCATCTTCTTCTTCTTCTTCTTCTTCTTCTTCTGCTTCTGTTCGTAAACTTCGAAAATTAAAATTGAAAAAAAGAGCGAGAAAGTCAAATGAATTCGCTGCTCAGTTCGGAGACGGCATGTCCACCCGCGTCAGAGGACAAGTTCGGACTCGGACGTGTCCGCTCGGCTCCTCTCTGGACTGGGACTGTCTCCCGTGTTCTGTTGACGTCGTCCCAACTTCCAGGAGTCCACCGCTGAGGTCTGCTGCCTTCACGGACTCCTCCAGGACAGTCGGAAAACATCGAATCGGAGCGCGGAACAGAAACGCGACATTTTGACACAACTCCAAAGCAACCAGCGCCTCACGACGGCTAATTTTAACTTTTTAAAAATACTTTTTAAGACGTGATAGCAGAATAACATTCTTAACATTTAATAGGCATCAACGTGTTTCACCGACAGAAATAACTTTTTTAGCTGATAAACTAGATAAATAAATGAGCCCTTTCCCTTTAAAAATAATATTTCTTTTATTTTTTTCTGGATTTCTTTACGTTTTAGGTTTTGCTTCATATCAGAGCAGCAATTCAATTCAAATCTCAATTTTTTTTAAAAGTTGATTTCCAATCTTCTAAAACTCTTTACAATACCTAACCAACGTGCAAATCCCTCTCCCTCCCTTCCCTCCTGAGGGTCGTGAGTCTTTCTCGTTTGATGTGCACTATTACACGCCTATACCTTTGTTCAAAACATTACCATTTAAAAAAAGTCCAACAACTTTAATATTTATTGCACACTTTTAGAATTAAAACCAAATGTAGCATTAATGATAAATCCTCTTATTTTCAGTGTTTAGGGTCATTTATGTGGAGTAACCTGTTCAAATGTGTAGATTTGCATAAATATGGCAATTACTATTTGTGTCAAAACCATATTTTTTCATATTTGTGCCTTTTATTTGGTGCTATATAAAGATTTGCCACCAGAGGGCGCCATTTAGCAACCTATTCCATCCTCTGAAGATTTTCCTCTGCGGGTTGGACAGCAAAGAGTCTCACATCCCCCTCAGATTTGTTTTTCTCATCATTCCAGGTGTTTAAAAAATAAACTAAAAATTAAAAAAAACACCAGCACTTATTAATTAATTAACCGCATATCTTTAAGCCCCTCAGGTATACAAGGTGCTCTACAAATGGAAAAAAAAGCAAGCATCTGAAACTGAGCTCCATCTGTGGAAAAAAAAAGATGTTTTATTCTTTTAACAGTCCCGTGAATCCAAGAGAGCACACAATGTTTTCTGCATAGACCTGATTACATGTACATGATGCTCACTGTGTGGGAAGAGAAATATGCAAAAAACGGTAAAAAATAAGAGAAGAGCCGAGACAAACCGTACCAAGTGAAAGATTTGTTACAGGAAAAGAAATCGACTTATCCCTACTGAAGTGTCCTTTTGTATTAAATTCAGTTCATCTTTAAGCTCGTCTTTTTTCAAAGATTCGTTGTGTGAACGGAGGTTTTCGTGAGGTAGAAGAGAGACAGAGAGAGAGTCTGGTTGGTGAAAAGTCCAGTACAGAAGCTGCACATGGAAACACTCCTTTCAGACCCACGTAAACACAAAAGATTTATGACAAGTAGATTCAGCCAAGACGTTAAAATTAAGAAATAAAAGGGAAGGAAGGGGGGAGGAGGCAGCTTGAAGATAGATCAAAGAACAGAGGACAAGAAGAGACTGCCCAGATGGAAAAAAAAAGAGACAAAATTGAGAAGAGATCATTGCGTTGACATGGATAGAAAAAGAAGAACTTGACATTTTGCTCTTTCAGAAAGCAGACGTGAGCACCACGTCCGAGAAGACATAGACAAAATAATATTTAATCTGTACAGATCTCATTTTAAAAAACGAAACATTTTATTCAACATACAACAAGGAAACAGACCCAACAGCACCGCCCCCCCAGAGAGGAACAAGTGATTCTGAAGAAAAAAGGAAACTTGTTCTGATTTTTGAACATTAACTTGGCTGAATTAGATGGCGACGATTCGTTTGCATCCAACTTTTTATTATTGCACCAGAAACTATTATTGGTAGTCGCTGATAGTAATGAAAAGTAACAGTTTTAGTAGGTTTGATGTGTTCAGGTAAACAGCTGAAAACTAGAAGCTAATATTTGTCTGAAAAAAGGGACATACCACTTACTGATGCCATAAGACTTCTTTTTAAAAACACCTTAAAGAAAAATTAAAAAAAATATATAGGTCTATAAAAACAGACAAACAAGAAAAATCTATATGTTGAAATTTCTGCTTTTAGCGTCTGTTCTCCCAGACAGACGGGAGGCTCAGCAGCTGCAGGACGAGCCGCGACACCCTTCAGTGTTTGTACCAACGTCTGCACAGAAACAGAAATAATAAAACCCTTAAAACTCCACTCCAGTGTTTTTAACTCAAAGTCTGACTGAGAAACATTCAGTCTGGGATCTCCAGCTGAAACCATTCTTATTCATGGCCGTTCAGAGTCAGGCTTCTTCTGTTCAAATCATTAAAAAAAGTTGTTTTTTTTGTATCGGAGGATTCCATGTTGTTTGAAACATCTCAAGTTTAACCAAAACAATGTGTCTGTTTTAGTTATTATAAGTTGTTAAGTGTTATACATGTTAACAAGTTCAAAACAGACTGATCAGATATTAATTAATGTGAAATAAGCCGATCCGAACTGAATATTACATGCACCGAAAAAAATCCAAATTCTACCAAACTGATTTGGTCAGGATGGTACAGGCCTCATTATGTACAGATTTTAGGTCCGGACACTGAAACTAGTTATCTGGTTATCTTGTTTTAAAGTCAGTTTTGTGATGAGCCATCTCACAGTCTGTCAAAAGTAGGGTTTGAAATAAAACAAGAGAAAAGAAAAATTTTTTAAAAAAAGATGAATTTTGTAAAAATTATGACCCATTTTGACGGCTATTACTTTCAAGCTTACGGACTTTTCAGGTGGGAAATTTTTGTTTTTCAAATTACATTATTAACATCAATTAGACACAAAAAACACCTAAAAAGTTGAAAGAAAAAGTTCCTGAATACATTTAATCAAGTAACTTAAATGAATCAACTAGTAGAGCCTGTAAAATCCAATCTGACCAAATTTTAGCTAAAAAATAAATTAATTCAACTTAGTTACAACTGTAGGTGAAACTGAAACAAAATTGCACAAATTGAAGAACAAATACTTAAAGAAAAAAGATCTAAATGGAAACTTAAGAGTCTTGAGCTGAAGTGTGAAAGTTTGACAAAAAAATACAATCAAAAAATAAAAATCATTAAAAACATTTAATTTGGGGGGAAAAACATCAACCTTGGTCATTTTTTAATTTATTGACTATACGTGCTACAAATATGGATGCATAACAATTTTGTTTTTTAAATTTAAGAACGTAAATCTTGTTTTTTGTTTCTAGTCCTTGTAGTTTCTGCTTTTTGAAGAGAAAACCTACAATAACAGTAAAAGAAGAGTGTAAAGAAAGCCTTTTTGAAAACAGAAAATAAAATAAATCCATCTAAAACAAAAGATAATCTGAAAATAGCAAAAGACACCGAGAGGTAGACCAGATTTTACAAATTATTTTTGCAAACCAAGTCCGTCAGGCACAAATAGAACCAATTTTATATGAATTCAAATTTAAAATATTTATTTAAGTCTAGCTGATTCCACTTTGTAACGACTGGTCCAGAGGTTTGAGAAAAAAGAAATAAATCTATAGAATCACTGCTGCAAACAAAACCTTTTTTATTTATTTTTTTTAGGTGGTAAAAGATATCCAGGAGCTGTCAAAACATTTCATGGTCAATATGGCTCCTGAAGGGTTTAAAGAAAGCAGTTCCGGTCTCATTTTGCTTTGTTTAGATCCCAATCCCTCGTCCACACGGGACATTTTACTTCTTTTTTCACAACACATTGAAGCATCAAAAATGTTGCTTCAATAAAACTCCTTTCTGACGCCGTCACACGGGACTACAGACCAGACATGAAGGAAAAAATGAAACTCGTCAAAAATGGTAAATAATTCAGTCAGACAGTCGCAACAACCTGTTCGATTTAAGACAAAAAGAGAGCGGCGTTTTGGTTAAAAAGAAACCTAAAAGCTGCAACACTTTAGTCGTTTCTATCAGTTTTATCACTGAGGCAGGACTTCCCAAAAACCCGAAGCATAATAACAAAAAAATAAAAATAAAAACTAAGCTTTAAAATGCTTCACAGTTTAAGAAGATCTCTGCACCATTCAAACTTTCTCTCTTCTTATTGCTTATTACCTGTGTTTAAACTGATAAAAGTGGTGTGTTGTCTAAAAAGTAACAAACTTATTAAAAGAGTTCAATAAAATCTTCAAATTCGATCAGTATAAAAAGACCTCGTGAAATCTCCACAAATGAACGTGAACTGAGATTTAGAAAAGGCTAAATTTCATTTCCTGTGCCTAAATCCTAAAAGTAGATCAAAACCAGTTAAAGATAGGTCCAATACACATTCTAACCTTTAAAACTACATCAGAACCAGATGTATTTACATTATTTAACAAAGCTCATATTTCCTCCAAACGGCTGGGAAATTCAGCTTTAATCAAAACAAACTAAGAGGAAATGCTAAAAACTGTTTGGGACTACTTAACGTGGCGGATTAATCTTCGCTGTCTTGTGCGTTTGTAGCAGCAGGGCACTTCACATTTCACCTGGTGATATTCTTTTTCTTCTAGTGTTTCTGTTGAGCGTAATCTGATTCATTCAAGGATGCTTTGATTGTTTGTAGGATTTCACAACAAGAGGAACGTAAAAAAAAATTTGCTGGTTTAGTCTGCATTTATGAGCTTGTTTTTGGTGCAATGTGGTCATGTGGTGAAGAGGTTTTAAATCTGAGTTTGGTAAAAAGCCCAATTTCACACGGACAATAAAAAAAGTCTAATGAAAAGGTCCAACATCGCAGAACTTAAATTCATTTACACAGATTTACAGAGGATCCCCTCCATCTTCCCACTGTTTTTGTTGTTGTTTATTTTTTTGCAGAGCAACAGCAGAGATGGGAGGATCAGTCCATAGAAGCTTGATAAACTGCACACTGCATAGAGCTGGGCTTCATGGAAGAGTGGCCAAAAAAGAAAAAAAGCCATTACATCAAAAATAAGAATAATAAGAAATAAGACACTGTTTAGAATTTGCCAGGGAAAAAAATCAGATTGGAAGAAGGCGCTGCGGTCAGATGAGACCAAACTTAAATGTCGAGGACACCAGCGCAGACCAACCACCGCATCGAGCTGAGGACGCCATCCCTGCAGTGAAGCACGGTGGCGGCAGCGTCATGCTGAGGGGGATGTGATCAGGGAAACGGGTCAGAGTTGAAGGGAGGCTGGATGGGGGAAACGTGTTGGGAATCGTCCTGAACTCCTCGGCGCTGACGCAACCCTCTGGTGCTCTTTCAGGAGAAACGGCTCAAGTTCTTGTTTCTTTCACATTAAAGAATATTTAGACAGCTTCATAGAGGGGGTTATGTTTAAATAATAATACAACCTTCCAAAAAAGAAAGGCAACAAAACAAAGAAGAAAAGGGGTGAATATTCGAGGCTCGACACGACCAGATAGGTGGCTAAATGTTCAGCCTCACTGAAAACCTTCCAACTATAACCCAATAAATCTAATTATTAGTATAAATAGCCAACACAGTCACATGGACAAAAGCATGCCCCAAAAGACTGAATATTATAAAACATTCAGAGTCAGTGTTTATTCAACATAAATATATGACTTATCGGGTGGTTTGGTGATAATTCCAGTGTTTTTATTGTGACTTTGAGCTTTTTACAGTCTGAATTCAGGCCGTGGAAATGTTACTGATCAAAGACGAGTCGAAGCTACGTGAAGATTATGTTGTACCTTTTCCTGTAGCGTCAACAAAAAAAGCTAGAAAAACCCTCTCAAAAAGGGCCCAATGATTCCACGCTGGGATATAAAAAAAACCAACCTGTTCGCAGACGTCGCATCTCAAAACAGCGTGAAGCAAAAAAAAAAAAAAAAAAGCTGTTCCAAGTGCGACTCCGCTCCTGTTAAAGAAACGCTGTGCTGTAGGCTTGGCCTTTTATTTTTAATTTTTTTTTTATTTTTGTGTGTGTCCTTTTCTTAAAGAAAATCAGAGTAAAAAGCAAGCGAGCCGGCGACCAAACTGTGAGTTTACATGTCGGCTCGGACGAACGAGGCGAACATCCCGTCCTCCTGCTCCAACAGAGTGCCCGGCTTGTCGTACTCCAGGATGTTCCCTCGCTTCATCACGATGACCAGATCGGCGGTCAGGATGGTGTGGACGCGGTGCTGGAGACACAACAGAAACACCCGTTAGCTTCCGTCGCAACAACAACCTTTCCATCAGCTACTAGAGCCAACGACTGGTCCGCGGACTGATTTAGTTGAATTTAAATTTAAAATAAATAAATAAATTTAGTGCTTTTGCCTTGGTGTGAAAACCTAAGCGAAACAAGTTAAACGATGTTGAGACTTAAATGTATTTCAAACAAATAAAGCCTCAAATTTAAAAAATGCAACAGTCATGGTTTTGTTTATTTGAGCATTAGTGCCAATTGAAAGACATTGTTTGTGAAACAGTGATAAATTAGTCCACATGATGAAAATAAGGTTCCAAATTCGTTTAAAATTTTTGACAAGATGTTAGACTCTGCAGTTTCATGGGTTAACAGTTTGTTAATCATTTATTAACCAGAAACTAAACTAGCATTATAACAGAAAATCAGTCTCTCCATCTGTCTGTTCATCCATCCATTACTCCATCCTTCAGTCCACCTATTTATTCATCCATTCATCAAACTATATATTATCCATCCATCCATCCATCCATCCATCCATCCATCCATCCACCATTTTACATTCAATCATACTGTATATCCAACCATCTATTCATCCAACCATATATTCATTCATCCATCTGGCCATCCATCCATCCATCCTACTATACTATGCAGTATATCCATCCATTCACATATCAACTGTACTGTATGTCTAACCATCTATCCATCCAATCATAATATCCATCCTTTATCTCCAACCATCCATTTAACTAAATGTCCAACCATCTATCCAGTATATATTCAAACATCTATTCATCCGTCCATCCAGTCCTGCAATCCAGCTGTTCAGTCTATCCGTACATCCATTGATCCATCCTAAAAGGCTTTTTGTTCCTTTTGTGATGCTGACATTTTAGCTAACAACTGTGTTAACTAAGCCTAACAACAGAATCTTAATGGGCCTTTAGAGAAACCATGAAGCTGGTTAGCAAAAAATGACTTCTGACTGGTTATGTGTGTGCATTCATGAAAAAAAAACAGGTAGAGATGGCATCAAATAAGCAATCAAACTCATGAAACAGGAAGAAAAGCTATCACAAAAACTTTATATGGGCAAACGTTCATATAAATCCAACCTGCTCTCAAGAAGTTTGGGTTTCCAGGATCTGTAGCCATAATGACAGATCCGGCTCTGTACTAAAACAAAACAAAAAAAAAAAACCCAACTGAACCTGAAGTTCTCTTGATAAGCCATTAATCCTGCTTCACGGTACAGATCTCTGATTTTAGTGATGGCTGTAATTTTCTACTGAAATTGAAGACAGAACACGCTAGTTTTAATTTAAACTGAGATGTAACCAATGACACAACATCAGAGACTGCAGCCAAACGTAACCGCATGTATGACATTTGTCAAGAGCAAAGTTAATTTGTTTGGTACCAACCAGGCAGTCAGTGGCAGTAAGGCTTTAGCAGACCCAGACTCAGACTCCAGCTCTGACTCAGCAGGGAAAAGATGGGAAATAGAGAACAGAGACAAGTGGACAGAGAGAGAGAGAGAGAGAGAGAGAGTCGGGCTGAGCCAGAGTGGCCCGAGCAGATCCGGGTCTACTTGTGAGTCCTCACTAACACACTGAAGAGGCTCTCCTCCTGAGCCAGAAGGTTAGGACCCGAGTCACATTCCACCAAGATCCCCGAGGAGAAGACCAGCACCTGCTCCGCGTCCAAGATCGAGGACACAAGGTGCTGGAGGCAGGACGGAAAGGACGACAGGGGACAGGAGAATGAAGAACAGGGTGAACAAAGGAGATAAGGGGAGTTAGAAATAAAGGAGGAAAGTTAAACATGTAGGAAATGGGAAAATTGTGGGAAAATGAGAAACAACAAGACAATCACAAAAAGGCAGAAAAAGAAAAGTGGTGAAAAAGGGGCTGATTCTACATTTGATTCACAGGGAAATATAGTAAGTGTGGAAATGAACTAAACTCCTGGAAAAAAGAAATAATGATAGAAGCAAATAATCCTCAGCACTGAACAAACCTCAGCTGAGGCAAAAGACTGGACAACTTACTGCGATTGTAACGACCGTTCTGTCTGAGAACGCCGTCATCACAACCTTCTGTAAGATGTTTTCCTGTGGGGGAAAAAAAAGAAGAGAAAGTAAAAAAAAATAAACTAAATAAGCAGAGCAGAACAGCTAATGAGAGCAAATACTCTGAAATTAGAAAGCCTGGCTCGTGCCAGGCCCAAAAATAAAAAGCAAAGAAATCTTTTCTCTCAGTTTAGGATTCTTGATTTTTCAATCTGCTTGAGAAAAAGATGCAGAATTTAGATTCAGTGAAGTTGGAAAGTTGGACATACTCTCAGTTTTTAAAGCACGGTTAAATGGCAAACTCCCTTTAACAATATAGGGGTGTTTTATGTGAGAAGTAATAAATAACTATATTGCAACTTGTCCATCCATCCATCCACCTGAGACTGGGTTGCAGGGGTGACAGTCTAAGCAGAGGTCTCCAGCTACCTCCTCTGCCTGGAGGGACTCCAAGCCAGCTGTGAGATATAATCTCACAGTGAGTCCTGGGTCTGCCTCAACCTCTGCTCCCAGTCGGACATGTCTGAAACGGCTCCTTTGGAAGCCGTTCAGAAGGGACACAGATGGCCAAACCACCTCAGCTGGTTACTTTCAGCGCAGAGGAGCAGCAGTTCTGCTTTGAGTTCCTCCCAAATAGATCAGCTCCCATTGCCATACCTAAAGGTGAGTCCAGCCAGTCTGCGGAGGAAACTCACTTCAGCCGCTTGTGTTTAGGTTTTATTCTTTCAGTCATGACCATAGTTAAACTGATTTGTAAATTAAAGCTTTGCTTTTTGGTTTGGCGCTCTTAACTTCACCTATCAGTTTCCCACTCTGTTCTAGCCCCAACAAAGTGAACAGGAGACCAATGTACTTCAACTATTCCACTTTGGGCAGCGGTTCATTCCCAACCTTAAGGTGACAAGCCAGCTCGGCTGAAAACCATGCCTGATCTCTGCTTGACGAGGCCGGCAGGACCACATCGTCCAAAAACAAAAGCAGCGATACAATTGGAAGTCCCTCCCCCCGCCCCACAAACTGGAGACCCTCCACTCACTGGCTGCACCTAGGAACTTTGTCCATAAACGTTATGAACAGAATCTGTGATGAAGGGCAACCCTGGTAACTATCTGACTTATTATAGGCAATGACATCACAGTGAGTTTTGGTTGAGTTTAACTATATTGAATATTGCAATAAAACCACACAATATTGCAATCTTAGTTTTAAGTCACCTTGCTCGTTGCTGCAACAGAAATGAAAACAATAAGCTACGATCTATTTTATTAGATTTTTTTCAATCCGAGCTGAAACGAAAGTGTGGAACATGTTTTCCAAAAGGTTTACTATGTATGGTGGGATGTGGTTGTTTAGATTTTTACAAAATAAAATCGATTTTTATTTAAGTATTATTTTATTTATTGAAGTTTTATGACCCTGTGACCTAAAAAATAATGCAATCCTTCCCTATAACTCAACCATTATAAGTTTAGAGAGTATTTAAAGTTATTGCTGAATATTAACTTATGTTCAGTTATGCAATTATTCATTTTTTTTTAGAAAATGTTTCAATTTAAAGTTCATCTTCCTTTTTCACTTTAACATTAATTTTAGGTTGGAAACAGAGTTGACTGAAAACTAATTTTTTAAAAAAAGGTTAAACCTCAGTCGTACGAGCAGGTCGTGTTAAACGGTCTAATTTAGGACCAACCCACCGTGGCCATGTCTATAGATGCTGTGGCTTCGTCCATGATGAGGATGCTGCTCTTTCTGACGAAGGCTCTGGCCAAACAGAACAGCTGCCTCTGCCCAACGCTGAAGTTCTCCCCACCTTCCGTCACAGTGGCATCTAAACGCAACAGAGACACAGAAAACACCTCTGATCGCCGAATCCTCCACCACGTCACACGTGACTTTTCCTTTTAACTGCGTCTTTTGGTGAGGTCAGTTGTTTGAGTACCGAGTCCTCCGGGGAGCGCCTTCACCATGTTCTTCAGCTGAGCGATCTCTAGCGCCTCCCAGAGGCGGTCGTCGTTGCACTTCCGCTCCGGATCCAGGTTAAACCTGCAACGCAAGCAAAGGTTGTTTTTTTTACTTTTAGTGAGGCAGCTCCCAAAAAATGATTATTAAAAACAAAAACAAGATTCTCAGGATGAGATAGCTCATCTGTGATGGACATATTTGTCGTCTCGCTCCTGAACTTGTCCAAGACGTCTTGTACAGCGACTGCTCGGCAGGAATACACAAAAATGCTCATAACTCAGTCAATTTTTACAAATACTAATTTGGTGTGACAGAAGGTGAATCTCTTCCAGCACATACTCCAAGTGTATAAAAGAAAAAAAACTTTGGCATGCAGGAAATATGACTATAAAAAAATATCTAATCTTGAAGATATGAGAAAAAATCTGTGGGGAAAAAATGGAATAAAAATAAACTTATATTTTCATTATCATTTAGTACAAGTGTTTATTTCCTGTTTATGGTCATCCTTAAATTGTAGAGACTTAATAATCCAACCTCGAGTCAAACCGTGTCAGAACACCCAGCAACATGTAAGAAAACAGCGTGAAGCAGTTACTGTCGACCATTCACCTCAGGCTTACGTTCACATAAACAAACGTCACTGGAAAAAAAAAAAAAAGGGATACGCACTGTCTTACAATCTCTCACACACACACACACACACACACACGATTATCTGAAACGCCATATCTGTCCAAACAAACAGCACATGCTCTTTGTCTTTTATAACAAACACAGTCAGTGTTATTATCTCATAACACAAACACGGAGAGGCCTGAGAGCGAAGGCGATGAGGAGGAGGAGACGTGGCGTTCTCCAGCTCTCCAGCGACCTCCTCCTCAGTATGGGACGTCCGTGACAAAAGTCAGATAAGGTCCAAACCAGAGTTTCCCCACTGCGCCTTGAACCCCTCACCCTGCAGCTGCGACTCGATGCGCTCACGGGACAAACAGACTTTCAGAACAAAATGGTGCCAGGAACTCAGCAAAGAGGGTTTAGTTCGTTGTCCTCCTGCTCGCTTGTTCAGTTTTTTGCCTCACTATAGACATTTCCCTTCTGTTCCCCATGTTGTCATACCTCCAGTAAGCTGAGCAGGGAATGCCTTAAATTTATTTTCTAAACACGTTTTATTTTTAGATCAGAATGCAGTGGCCCTTTTCTGGGATTTCCACTTCGGTTAGATAAATTAAACAGTAGCTGCCTCGTTGCCTGCTTCGTGTTTTAAAAGATTTTGACTGATACCAGTGTTCTTGAGAGCTGAAACACAAACCTCTAGTTTGCTGGACAGAATGTAGGATAAATTAAGATTTGTTAGAACTACTAATGTCTTTTAGTTCCATTTTCAGTGGAGACGTGTCCTCTGGAGTGATGAATCACATTTCTCTGTCTGGTAATCCGATAGACGAGTCTGGGTTTGGCTGCTGCCAGGAGAAGAGTTCATGTCTGGCTGCATTGAGCCAAGTGTAAAGTTTGGTGGAGGGAGGATCATGGTGTGGGATTGTTTTACAGGCGTTGGGCTCGGCTGCTTAGTTCCAGTGAAAGGAACTCCTAATGCTTCAGTAGACCAGGACATTTTGAACAATTTCTTGCTCCCAACTTTGTGGGAACAGTTTGAGGATGGCCCCTTCCTGTTCCAACATGACTGAAGACCAGTGCACAAAGCAAGGTCCACAAAGACATGGATGATGGAGTTTGGTGAGGAAGAAAGTCCTGACCTCAACCTGACAGAACACCTTTGGGAGTATTTAGAGCAGAGACTGAGAGCCAGGCCTTCTGTCCAACATCAGGGTCTGACGACTGGAAGAATGGTCCAAAAAATGGTCCAGAAGAGTGGAAGCTGTTAGAGCTGCAAAGAGTGGGCCAACATCACATTAAACCCTGTGGATTAAGAATGGAAGGTGACTCAAGTTCAAACGTGTGTGAAGGAAGACGAGTCAATACTTTTGGCAATATATTGTATATTGTAATAAAGCTCAAAAATATTTGTGTTGCTTTGTGGTTGTATCACTCAGTATTAATCCCAACCTTTAAAAACCCATAGTGTTTGACATGCAACCCATTATTTTAGATGATTTGATATACAAAAATAAAATATTTAAAAATTAAGAGTTGCTTTAAATTAAAAGCAAAAAGATTTCTTGCCAAACTCTCATGTTTTATCACAAAAAAAATAAATTCTTCAACTCACATTTATTTCTACTGAAATGGTTTTGTTCATTCTGATTTTATTATTATTATTATTATTATTATTATTATTATTATTATTATTATTCAGCTTCTCAAAGATTTAGAATGGATGACACTAAAAAGGCGCCACTGATTATTAAAGATGGACGTCTCCTCAAGCAGTTTATAGTTCTTGATCCAGTGTTTTGACGAGTAGCACAAAGTCAAAAACACGAACAGGAAGTTGTGAGCACTGATGTAGTTCAAGCTTTAATAATGTCTCCCCCAGGGAGGTGAGGGTTAGCAGAAAAGGATACACAGAAGCTCCCTGTCAGTCTATGTGTTTATGTACCTTATCGAGCCGCTAAATAAGACCGGATCCTGGAGGATGATGGAGAGTCGGGACCGGAGAGTCTGCAGAGGAAGCTTGCAGATATCGATGCCGTCGATGACGATCTTCCCTGCAGGCGAGCAAACACGAAAAATCTTTAGAGTGCTTTCCAATAAACACAGCAGGCATGAGTATTCAAAAAACAAACCAAAAACTTTATTTATTCTTCACTACTTTCAGCAAAGAGACCGGCTTTGCCTCCAGTTGCGAATGAAAACTGCTCTTCAGCTTCTGGATCGTGCAGACCGCTGGTGTCTGTTCTGGTGCCAGGTTTTAGTTTGGTGTCTGGAGGTCTGGTTAGTGTTTGTGCCTCCTTTTTCCCACCTTTCAGAGTTCCCGCTTGTTTCTGACGGTTTAACCGTGCGCTTCTTACCTCTCAGTAAGACTCATCTGTGTGCTTTGGCATTCATTACTTTGTTTCCTCACTATTTGTTTCTTAGCGTCAGCTAGTTTCTGTCATTTTATTCCTCTTTTTTTGTTATTTGGCTCTATAAATGAGAAAATATCAGTGGTTTAATCTAAGAAATGGGCAAAGCAGGTGAACCAAAAATGGTAATACGATTACAAACTTCACGCATGACAAAGAGGCATACATATAAATTACATCTCCATAGTATCTCATAGACATAATAAGTTAGTCACTCCTAAAGATAAAACTGAGTTTTAGCTTCAGTTTTTTTTAACAGCTACTGGACGCAAGTCGATCTGAATTCCTACAGCCCTGTCACGCCACACTGTTTCTGATTCTGCTCCTCAAGTGTATCCAAGGTTTGTATGTTACTAAAGTCACAGATGGGTAAAGAGGGGGAGTTCTGTCTTGTTTTCCCCCCTATAGTCACATCTCTCAGCTCTCAAGAGAAACAAAGCAGAATCGCAAAAGTGTGACGAGGGCATTTAGACAAACTAAGTGTTCAAATCTTTGAATAGTGGAGACGAATGGAGGAGTCATGGACTTTGTTTTCCTGTTGGAAAACAACTCAACTAAAAACTAGTTTGGAATTGCACTAATTCTACTGAAACAGTGTTAAGAGGCTGCTGTAGCCTGAAGATGCAGTCACGTTTTGAGCACCAATTTTTTTTTAAATAACAAAATATTTTTTGGCTGCACAGCTTGTTGTGTGCACGTTATTTTGTTGTTCGCTTCCATCAATATCGTACCCACGTTGGTGTGCTTTCCCCCCCATCAAGCAGCTGCCTCCATGTTTGTAATTTAATCTACTGGAGTACATTTTTGGAATGACAATAGGCAGATTTGGTGCAGTTTCTCAGTAATGTTTACCTCCAAAGAGGAGGTTCTGTTTTTGGTAGCATCTGTCTGTCTGTGTACTCAAAAAGGTTATGAACGGATTTTCATAACATTTTCAAGAAACGTCAAACATGGAACAAGAAACAAGGGATTACATTTTAGTGGTGATCAGGTCAAAGGTCAAGGGTCACAAATCAGCCCGTGCTCCAACTCTAAAGCTGGATAACAGGAAGGGTAAACTCCACAGCTGGACACCTCATGGGTCAAGGCTGATCACCACTGATTTCAAGGTCATTGGGGTCAAAGACCAACATCTCAGTTGACCTCATGCTCTATGCAGCAGTGTAATGTAGGAATGTCAAACTGCACAGCTGGACGCCTCGTGGGTCAAAGGTGATGCCTGTTGATTTCAAGGTTCATGGGGTCAAAGGTCAAAGGTCACAGGTAACCCCTTTGTTAAAAACCCGTCTCTGCTCCTACATGTGACCCTTTTGTTTCCTCCACCAAGGAGGTTCTGTTTCCGGTTGTGTTTGTCTGTCTGTTAGCAAAGATCAGGTAAAAACTAATAAACAAGTTTGGATAAAATTTTCAGGAAGTGTTTGGGTTAAACAAAAAACAATGGATTAAATGTTGGTAGTGATCCAGATTATGATTCAGATCGCACAGTTTTTTAATCACACTTGGCCTTGGAGCAGATTTGCGCTCTTTGAGTGCTTCTAGTTATTATTTATCTTTGGTATGGGTTTTAGACTGGGACATCCATCAACATGTAAGGTTGAAAAGGGATTACAACTTGTTGAAGGAATATTTGTGTCCTGTTGAATGCATGTTTAAAGTCTAATTTCAAGAGTAATGGAATAAAGGGGGTGCAGTAAATCAGAGGAGCTGCTGCTCTAGTTTTATTTCACTGCTTTAAAAGGAAATGCTGCGCACACAAAGCTCCTAACTTATAGTTGAATCAAATAACCACCCAGCTGCGCGTGTGAGCATATGGAAAAAGTGATGCTGTAATCACATCTTTGTCTGAAGAATCTGCCTGAGACCTTCCATCGTCCTTTAGAGTAAAAACAGAAAATGACGACAGCTCGGTTTCAAAGCGCAACAAATAAAGAGACGCTTTATTGCTGCTGTCATGAAGAAATACGACCGTAGGCCTTTACTACGTCTTTCTTTTAATCCTGTGGCAGAAGGGTCTACTTCAGGTCCTCTAAAGCGAGAAGCGACACACACAAAGAACAAAAAGAGGGACCTGCAGGAGTGTTTACATGAAGCTGCACAGTAAAGTGGGACAGTTTCTCCGGCATAAACATACGTCTCAATCAGACAGATGGGGCAGAAGATGTTTAAAGGTGTCATAGGACACCTTTTAAAGGAATATAAAGGATTTCTTACATGCAAGTTGAGCTTTAAGTTTGGACAAAAGCCACTTGAAGAGCTATTCTGTCTCAAACCGGTAAAAAGTTGGAACTGAGCGTTTGTTGCATTCACTAGAAATGCCTATTTTTGAAGTTGGAAACAGATTTTCAAGGGGAAAGTTATGACGGTTCTGCTTTAGATAATTTACCGTTTTTAGATTTGAGGCAAGGCAATAAAAATGTTCATATTTGTTTTAGCTTTTGGACCTGCCATGCAAGCATGAATCATTTCAAAGGCTTCCATAACAAAGCCTTGTGAGAAAAACTAAAGTAAACTAAAGTTTGACTAAATCAGATCTCATCAACCTTTCTTGATGCATAGGTGAAAAAACTTAACTTGTGTGCATCCAGTACATTATTAGACCTCATTTATGATTTGTTAGACTGAATCAGGGGCACCAGGAGGGTCAAGATTTACAGTGTTGTTGGCGAGCTGAAGTGTTTATGGCTTCCTCTTTAGACTTTAATGTGTAAACAAATGTTTGATTTCTCCTGATTCATGACTGTAAATACTAATAAACTATCTCTTTTAATAAGCACTGTTCCAATAGTTGGAATACTGACGAGAAGAGAAACGCTGCAGAAAGGCTAAGGTTGTATTTATGAGGTGGAACATGATGGATGTGTGTTTTCTGTATTTTTATATCCATGTATCTTTTCTAATCGGGGTGTAATGGTACACATACATTACAGTTTGGTACAAACATTTATGTCAACACACCAAAGTCGATATAAGTCAGAACGTTGTGGTCTTTAATTGAATTCAAGAAGCACACACTCTGAGCGTGACATCGCACAATATCGCGTGAAATTGCGCAAAAACGTTACTTTCAAGGTTTGACCAAAACAACAACCTCGCAATAATTTCTCAACATACAATCTTAAAAGGGAAAATGAAATAAAATACAAAAATGAGGAGTTTTCATGTTTTTCTTTTAGTTAAGCACTATCACAAAACGTTCCAGAGGTTCATTTATCTGATTAAAAAACGTTAATGACTTGTTTTTGTGTTTTGTGTCAAAATCTTAAAGTGGGCTGATTGTGTGGGCGGAGAAAAAATGGAAGCAGAAGAAGAAGAAGCAAGTTTGTTAACGAGCGTATGTCACACAGTCTTCAAGGAGTTTCCCATCCTGACAGCTGGAGGAGGCCGGTGCCGGTCCGACAGGCGGTGGTTCTTCTAAATAAGGTTTGTATCTCAGGTGATCCTCCTCAAAACATTAACTCCTCAGTCAGTCTCCAGACTTTGGGTTGGAATTTTCACCAGGAGCTAAACTAACCACATCCATCAAACCTTCCTGTCCTTCAGGAAGCTGAAGAATGACTTGGCTGTTGGAGTTTTGGGTCAGTTTATACAATTAATTACAACAAGCTGAACCATTTTACCCCCACACTATTAGTATTTGCTGTTTACCAACTTGTTGGCTGTCGATACGTCACACTTCTGAGTGATCAAGGAAAATGCTGAAGAGACCAGAATAATTTTTTCAATCTTTGATTAATTTTAAATGAGTGTAAATTGGTTAAAAAGGGACTCTGAAAACAAGCCCCTTTTATGACTTTCCTTCGATTTATGTTCGCTTTTCATTTCCCCTTTCAAACTCACTGTTGGGATCCAGAGGTTTGTCAGCTTTTCTCCACTAGAGGGAGCCTGAGATTGAGTCGGCGGCTGCACACCTGTTCCCAATCTACTCGTCCAGAGGAGTATAAGTGGAGGAGGATGCTGACACTTCTCTGCCAGAGTGTTAGCCAGTAACGGTACCGGCTTACCTTGAGCTCTTTCTCCTTAGACCTGTTTTCAGATTCTGACCCTTATTGTCTCTGTGTTTGCAGCTACCCTGGTCCTGAGTTACCAGGCCAATGACCACCCTCGAGACGCCTAAAGTCTTACCTGTCTGTCCTCTGCTGCCGCCGCCGTCACTGTCCTCAGCCCTCACCCGCTGACCAGCCTCTAGATCCTCAAGGTCCTCTCCAGGTCCAAAAGCTCTCCCCGAACAGGTATACCCCCCAACCTCCACCAAACCGTGAATCCCCTGGATCCTGACTAATCACCTCTGTCCTTCCCTAGTTGCCCTAAGATCTGCCAGACGAACCAAGGAATCCATTTAGTTGTTTATATTCACTGTAAATAAATCTCACTATTGTATTTCCTGTCTCTGGAGTGTTTCTGCATGTGGGTTAGAAAACTCGACACCAACATGACACTCACATGAAAGGTGGCGGTCGAGATCCGTTTCTTTTAGGAATGCTAGGCCTTTATTGTTAGGATGTAGGGTTTTTGTATTATGTTTTGTCTTCATATTTCAGTTCGAGTTTGTTTGTTATTTAGTTGTCTCTTCCCTGTGCCTCAGCCACCATTCACTTCTCCTCAGTCACTCTCTCTCTTCCCTTTTCTCACCCATCTACACCTGCCTCTAGCTCCTTAATCATCTCACCTGTGCCCACTTCCACTAATCACCCTCTGCC
>NC_051447.1:5690086-5691577 GCF_001649575.2 Kryptolebias marmoratus | reverse complement strand
CTCGTCGTCTCCCTTTGATTCATCTCTGGTCTCAGGTCTGTTCAGGTTTTGTTTAGTTAGTAAATGTTTTTGCATTTAGTTTAGGTTTTGCTGCCACGTCAGCCTTTGTTTTGGGTTTGCCTTTTATTTCTAAATAAATTAGGTTTTTTTTTATCACCATGAGTCTGCGCTCAGGGTTCGCCTCCTTCCACCCCGCTCATGACAGAATGAACCAGCCAGACCAGAACCCAGGAGACTCAGTTTTTTTTTTCTCTTGCTGACCTCTCTGACGAGGATTTCCTTCAGCTTCACATCGCAGTGAGGAAATACTGTGATGTGGAGATCACCTCCCTGGACCAACGGGAGCGTTTTTTGGCAGCCCAGGCCCTCCTGATGGAATCACTTCGCTACCCGGGGCTCGAAACGTCCCCGGGGATGGATGAGATCCTCAATGGGGCCAGGAGGGATTACGCCCGGGGCTGCATTTCCTGGTCTCCGGTGGCAGCGGCACGCTCCATGGCTGCTGTGTCTCCTGTTCCACCATCAGACTCTCCCGTGCTGCTCACCGCTTCCCTAGTGCCCCCAGCAGCTCCAGCTCCTCGCAGACGGCGTCACTGGAGAAGGTCGCCACCTTCCGAGCCTCCAGTGTTGCCTGCAGAGCCCCCAGCGCTCCCTGTGCCCTCTGTAGAGCCCCCGGAGCCCCCTGTGCCCTCTGCAGAGCCCCCTGCAGAGCTCCCTGCGCCCTCTGCAGAGCCCCCGGAGCTCCCTGCGCCCTCTGCAGAGCCCCCAGAGCTCCCTGTGCCCTCTGCAGAGCCCAGAGCAAGATCTGCCAAGTCGGCCAACGCTTCTTTGGTGGGTCAGCAGCGCGACGCCACCACTGCTTCTCCGGTGGGTCCCCCCTGTGTCCCCGTGGGGATCGCGGATGACGACGCCCCACCTCCCTGTGTCTCCGAGGGGGGTCGCGGACGGCGACGCCTCTCAGCCAGTCTCCGAGGGGGGTCGCGGACGGCGACGCCTCTCAGCCAGTCTCCGAGGGGGTCGCGGACGGCAACGCCTCTCAGCCAGTCTCCGAGGGGGTCGCGGACGGCAACGCCTCTCGGGAACCTCCCGGGTACCACGCCTTGCAGCCTCCAGGGTCATCATGCCCTCTGGGGTGTTGGCCCTTAGGACCCTTGGGGCTGTTAGACTGCCCTGCTCCTGCCACTACAGGAGGGTCTGGCAGGACGCCTCGCTCCTCTCTGCTCTCGCCTGCCTGGTCGACACCTGATCCGGCCCCCTGAACTCTTGCCCCTCCGAGGACGACGCCCGGGCCGTCCCCCTAGACTGTTGCCTCT
Source organism: Kryptolebias marmoratus (assembly GCF_001649575.2). Lineage (NCBI taxonomy): Eukaryota > Metazoa > Chordata > Actinopteri > Cyprinodontiformes > Rivulidae > Kryptolebias > Kryptolebias marmoratus. Next base: position 5,690,264 of record NC_051447.1, on the reverse strand, counting down.
CCGAGGTTGGCGCCCGGGCCGTCCCCCTAGACTGTTGCCTCTCCGAGGACGGCGCCCGGGCCGTCCCCCTAGACTTTTGCCTCTCCGAGGACGGTGCCCGGGCCGTCCCCCTAGACTTTTGCCTCTCCGAGGACGGTGCCCGGGCCGTCCCCCTAGACTTTTGCCTCTCCGAGGACGG
>NC_051447.1:5619545-5689387 GCF_001649575.2 Kryptolebias marmoratus | reverse complement strand
CGTCTCCCTTTGATTCATCTCTGGTCTCAGGTCTGTTCAGGTTTTGTTTAGTTAGTAAATGTTTTTGCATTTAGTTTAGGTTTTGCTGCCACGTCAGCCTTTGTTTTGGGTTTGCCTTTTATTTCTAAATTTAGTTGTTTTTTTTTTATCACCATGAGTCTGCGCTCAGGGTTCGCCTCCTTCCACCCCGCTCATGACATTTATCACGTTTGTTCACATGTACGAATGATATTTGCAATTTTCTTTAATTCCATTATTTAACGATAAAAGGATTACGTACAGGCCAAAAAAGCGCAAATGATTTTGAAGTGTTATTGAGTTGGAATATTAAATGTTTTGTTCTTTTAGGTATTGTCACGTCATCCCAAAGAAACTCTGCTTAGAGTTAGAATGTTTTGTCAACTACTGCTTTAGAGATATGAAGGAAATGTACGTATCATTGTTATGACTCCCGGAGAGACATTCAGACTGCAAGACTGTCCAAACCATGTAAAACGTGATTTATGATTGTTCAAATAAATCTCTCAAATGTTAATTAATTAATTAATGTTAATGTTTGATTGAGAAGTAAAAAATACACAATATTGTTAGTTGAACATCACTTGTTCCTCTGTAGCAACCTAAAAAATCGGTTGTCATCATCAGCAAGTCTGATAAGTGAGACAGTGAACAACAGCAAGACGAACAGAGACGGGAGGAAAGGGGAAATCTTGTCAACGATGCGACGGGACACAAACCCACCTTCAAAAATATCCACCATGTTGAAAAAGGCCAGCGACAGAGACGACTTCCCACTGCCCGTGCGGCCGCAGATTCCCACCTGACGCGGCGGCGGCAGAAGAAGAAGTTATAATCAATAAACCTGAGGTCACCTTGCATGGCTGTGAGACAAAACACACCTGAGTGATAACAGGGTGGCAGCTACATGTGGAAAATACCAGCTTACAGGTTTCATCAAAGAATGGAAGTAGGAAGCCCACGTTTAGACTCGATCCCCAGATGTCCTCTAACGTCAACATTTTCAATTGTTTTTGTTTATTTTTCTATGGACTGGATAAGTCTAATTATTATTTATTAAATCATTAAAAGAAAAATAACACCCCTACATCAATACTTTGTAGAGCCACCTGTTGCCGCATTTGCGGTTATGTTTCCTTGATCTTAGTCCATCTAACCAATGGTTTGATGGACTAAGATCTTTACGACTGTCTCTATCGTCCATGACAAACTGCTCTGGCTTCTTTAAGTTGGACTGGCGTCGCTTGCGTCCAACAACTTTCCAATCAAACCAGGGATTCTCTGTTGGACTGAGGTCTGGGCCATTCCAGGACATTAACTTAGCAGAGTGCTTAGGGTCATTGTCCCTCTGGAAGATGAAGCACTATCCCACTCTGACCCAGCACCTGCTGATGAAAACCTTCCCCCACAGCATGATGCCGCCACCACCGTGCTTCACTGTGGGGGTTTGAACCAGACATGGTGTTGTCCTTGATGGTCAAAAAGGTCTAATCTTCAATATATGCCTTTTGACAAACGCCTAAGGACCTTTTTTCTTAAAGTTATGGCTTCTTCCTGACCACATTGCATGAAGCCCAACTCTGTGCAGCTTAAACTGGTCCTTTGGACACCCTGGAAAAAAAAATAGCTGCCCAGCTCCATCAGGTGCATCTATAACTTTCTTCTGTGCCTTTTTTGTGTAGAATTAGTCCTTACAGTTAAATTAAACATCCATTTAAAAACCAAATCAAAGACAGGATACTAGGTGTGTTAATACTTCAGCAACTCACTGTATTGTGGTGGAGAATTGAGCTGTGATAAAGCTTCTTTGATTCTCATTTATCACGCTTTGTTTAGCGGCAAACTAACCTTTTTTTTTTACCTATTTCAGAGAATAAAAACAAAATAGTAACAGGATTTTATTAGTTTTAAAGCCATGTTGTCAACATTACCACAGTACCTCTGGTTTGCCGTCTAGCTAAATTTACACACCAGCAGTTTTAGTTGCAATGCAACGAGAGGCCCCCACAATGCACATTTCAACAGTGTGTGATTTACCACTTACTGCCCAGTGTAGCTGCTGTCTGCTACAAGAAGAAAAACTGGAACTTCACCCTTAAATGACACATAAAAGTCAACTGGAGGACAGTTAAATGGATGTCACACAGATACTCTCTGCGGACGTCAGCTGTGCATCACGGTTGCAATATTTAATACGAAGTCATTTTTTACAGTGCTTTTTAGGCTGATATGTTATCTGGAGTTTTAGCAATAAAACAACATTTACTGAGGTCAGGATGAGAGTTCACCCCTCACCGTTTGACTCTCCTCGCGGCACCATGTTAATTACCTTCTGGCCCGGTTTGATGTAGGCGTTGACGTGTTTCAGCACCGGTTTGAGACTGCAGTCGTAGCGCACGCACAGGTTCTGGATCTTTATCTCGCCGTCCTGAGGCCAGTTCTCGGGGACCGGAGAGGTGTCTGGAAGGAGAGGGGGAAAAAAAAAAAAGAGTCAGGGGTATGGTTTATTTCTCTTGCATGTTATCGCACTTAAACAGGTTCTGTATGTGCAGCACTAACAGCTGACTAAATGTGCCTTTTATGACAGATTAGCCTTTAGCAACGTTTACGAAAAAAAAAGTATAAAACGTGTAATTCTAGGACACAATAATGCTTCAACAAGAAGAATTCTAAAGAAATTCTGAGGAGTGGCAACAGTAATTTGGAACGTCCTTTTGTAATAACCCAAAGCGCCAAAATGTTGATGTTTCGATGTAGAAATTGTAAACGAAGTGTAAAGAGAACCAAGATCATTAGGATCACCATGGTAACCACACACTTGTGTCTCTCAATCCCTGACAGCACACTGAACACGTGCGGACAGAAGTGTAGAGTAAAACGTAAGCCTCAAACCGCCACCGTGTAAAAACTAGGAGTCATGTTGAAAATATTTCTGAATCGTGAGAAGCAGCATCTGGTCGTCACACACATCGGTCTTTGTGTGTCTACAGTTCATTTTTGTGGATGTGACGAGTTACACCGATCTGTCATTTCAGTTTAGAAGAAGCAGTTCTGAGCTCAGATACAATGGAAAAATCAATGAGAGTTTGGGGTTGTGTCCAATCCTGGTCCTGGAGAGCCACTATTCTGCATGTTTTCCTTGTTTCCATGCTCCAACACCTGATTCAGTGGTTAAATTACCTCTTCTTGTTCTGCAGAAGCCTGGTAATCACCCATTGATTCAAATCAGGTATAGGAACTGCTACATTTGGTAAACTAAAAGGTAGGTTTAGATTTTTTTTGAGAAATTTCAAATGTTAAAGTTGGTAACATCACACTAAGTTAAACATTCTGTGGTAAAAATGTTCAAAAGTCTTAAAACTTAAACTGTGATTGTGTAAAAACGCTTTAAAAATATGAAGATGTCACTTCAGTCAAGTAAAGCGCAGCTCTCTGCGACTTGTTTAAACTTTAAATTATGCAAGCTGGGTTTTGCCAAAATCCCATTGTTGTAAAAGTGAAAATATTTTGCTATTTTTATCTGTGCCATTCAAAGACATTTCACATTACACCCCATTAAACTGCATGTTTTTATGTTTTTTTTTGTTTTTTTTTTCCCCAGGTTGTCGTTTTTTCCTAAGCTGGAATTGGCAAATGCCTTATCTTAAAATGACTCCAACCATTATTGGGACATCCCTAGCTGCCACGGTGTTTGGATGCATCTAAACACCATCAGCTTATATACTCAATACAAGCTTGATCACTGAGACCAATCATTAGCACATCCTACTGCTTTTCCAACTTCCAACTGGAACACTGTTAAGTTAAATGTAATCCGAGCTCCGATATTCAAGGTAAATGGAACGCAGCCCTCGCTAAACAGCAGAAGTTACCCATAGATCCCTCGTAGTTCTCCGACTCTGTGCCGAGGAAGCTGTTGACCTTCTTCACAGCTGCCATCTGGACCTCCAGGTCTGCCAAGTTCCTCACAACCCAGTTTAAGTAATTAGTGACCTGCAAGGGGATAAACAAACTTAAGATTCAATCAACACTTCCTGCTGGAAAGAAAAATTCACTCGCTCGGATATTTTGCTGGGCCACCTTTGGGCGGATTTACAGCGCACAAGAGACTCAGGCTGCTCCACCACATTCAAAATATTCTCAATGGGATTAATAAAACTTGAACTCTGGAGCTCAGTTCTTGTTTAAAACTTCCCCAAACCACTTTTATGTTGAACTCAGTGAATGAATTTGAAGCACCTATTCTCATGGTTTAGTTTTTGGTATCAGCTCAGTTTTTTTTTTACCTTTAGCAGTTTAGCTAATCTGAGCTAGCTGATCTTAGCTAACAGAATTTTTCAGGCTTTGCTCAGACTAATCCAAATATTTTGCAAAGCAAAGATTTTTTTAAAAAGAGCATTTTTTAGCGTATTGGTGTAAATAAGCAAAGATTTTAAGAAATGACGATGTAGTAGCCTACTTTGTGCACAGCACTAGTGTTTGGCACGTTAGAAACACCCAAATTAAGCCCATTTTTTCCTGTTTTCTCTTTTTATCTGGCTTCCATAGTGTGATAAACTCTTTTGAAGCGATGTTCTGTCAAATAGTTATTGACAGTTATTAACTTCAGCCATGACAGTCACAGAGTATAAAGAAAAATGCAGAGCTTTGGCTGTGTAGACCTTTAGGCTAAGCTAAAGGCTAGTTAGAGCATCTCTTTAATGACTGAGATGAAATGGTAAACGGTGTCAAAGAGAAAAAACTGCCCTCCAAATGTTTTGAGACTACTTTTGGGCTATAATAATTCTTCCTTCGTGGGTTTGTTGCGTGGTTAATGATGACATTAATGCCACCTACTAGTACAGCATGGATATTTTAAAATTTTGTTGGAATTTCCTGCTTTCAAAACAGAGATTTTTAAATGAAAAAAAAAAACAAGTTGAAAAAATTTTCAAAGTAGTGCAGTAAGGGTTTAAGTGTTGGATCCTGCAAAAAAACACCGCTAAAAACCTATGTAAAAAAAAGTCTTTTGCCCATGCCCAAATGGAGCAAAACAGCTGGTTCATTCAGACAAACAGAAGCTTTAGCATGTTGATGATTTAAAAAGAAAAATGAAAAGCCTAGAAGACTCACAGTGAGAGCATATGTGAGTCCGAGGCCCACCAGGCTGCTTTTAGTACACGGTAAAGTCCATATTGATGCCACGGCTGCTGTCAGCACAATCACTGCTCCGAGATAGTCCTGCAGACCAACAGAGCAAAGATGCATTTTTAGAGTTTCAGGTTTTAAAAGCACCACACAGTTTGGGCTTTGACGACCGGCGCCCCCTGGCTGAGACGTTCCTCACCGTTCGGACCTCCAGCCAGCGGTTGGCTGCGGACAGAAACAGGTAGGCCGTGTTATTGGTGTCCGTCAGCTCCAACATCCGCTGTTTAAATCGTGCCTCGTGTCTGAAACACACGTTTTATCAGTCATCGGGGACCACAAAAAAAAAAACTGGACATGATGCAAACAGGAAGCAGAAACACAAACAAGAACATGTTTTCAAATTTTTAAAAAAAAGGAAGAGTTTTGATGTATTTTAGTTTTATCTGAAGTTTTCCGCCTCAGAAACCAGACTGGGTTTTGAGGAGGACCAGGGGGTAACGATAATGGGAACTATCCCCTGATTTACTGCGTGTGTCTGTTCCCGATGTTCACTTGTGTGTCAGTCTGTGTGTGTGTGTGTGTGTGTGAGTGTTTTTCCTCTTCTCTTCCCTGAGGAACCCCCCCTCTCTCTTGCCCGCTCAAAGCGTGAGACCCGTTTAAAGATGGGATTACAGCGACGATGGGAAAGAGAGTGACGACAGAAGCATTAGACGTGACTTCTGCCGATTCGTCCAGTAATTACGGCGACTACAGGAGCCAGAGGAGACGCATGGATCACAACATGAGCCTCTGCTAGCTCTGTTCTGTCTGCCACGCTGAAAACACTTAAAATCATTACAGGATTAGACTTTCAGATGCTTGCGGAGATGCTTCGTGCTGGCGTACCTGAAGGCTCTGATGGTGGTCAGACCTTCTGCGGTCTCGGAGAAGTGGCAGAGCAAAGGCAGCTGTGTTGACTCATCAAGGTCTTGGAGATCCCTGAGAGGGGAAGAAATGCATTTTTTGTAAACAAATAGATACGTGTTGCCTTAAAGACCACCCCGTAACTTCCCATTTCTGCTTCCAAGCAGCAAGACTTTCTCGAAGTCTTTTAAAATGGTCCTGATCAACAGATTGTCAGGCTTTCTGAAGTTTTTTTTTTCTTTTTTTTTGGACTTTAGCTGCTTTTTCAGTCAGTCCTTGACCATTTTTAGTAGAATGTCCTTTTTTGTTTGTTAAACTACTTTAACTCTGACTAATGAATCACTCAGGCATAAAAAGGTTCCTAAACTCCACATATTTCAGATAACTTGGCTCCTTTATAAGGGAATTTTAAGGTCTTTGTTGCCAGGCCTTAAATATATTCTCCAGCAGATTAGCAGTATCTGCAAGGTACGGCAGCACATTAGGGCCACTCAGAAGGATACAATGATGAGGAGGAAGGGGATCTGTCTTATTTAGTTTTGAGAGTATAGTGTAATTGTCAAGATTAGTGTCAAATTAATTGACAAAAAAAATTGCAATGTTGAAGGAAAAGAGTAATTTTTCCTGACTTAAGCCAGAGGAAGTGCTCCCTAACCCAACAGTATTTGTTTCATTTTTTATAATTATTGTATCTGAGGGTAATGGGTGCACTTTTACTGAGATAACTACAAAATAAAAGCATTTTAGCCACAGCAGTCTCAGATGCCATTCATTACTCCAGTTTCAAACAAATACACCAAGCATTAGAGATACACTCAGTGTAAGTGTTTGAGACTCTTATTTTGAAGGATTGAAATGAGTTCAGTGAGTTCCTTTGCAGCCGGAGAAATAAACCATCGTGGACTGCTTCGACTAAAATACTGGATGTTTTTTTTATAGTTTACCCCATATCAGTGCACCCATTGGCCCTTAGATAAAAATAGTGGGTTGGAGTCATACTGTGTAGAAGAACAGAGGTAGTTCCTTTTTGCTTCAGTGAAGAGGGGCATATTTACAAATGTCTTTAAAACTGCGCTAATCTATGAGAAGCATGGCCTTCTAAAACTGGTGAAAAAAAAATAGCTGTTTGGGGAAGCCACCAGGGGCAGTGGTGGAGCCAGAGGGTGGCCAGTGGTGGCTACCATAGATTAATCTCCGGCCACCCCAATCATTTGAGGAAACTAAGCTTTCCAATTTTTATTTTGCTTAAAAGTATAGTTTCCTCAAATAGGTGGGGTGGCCGGTTTAAATATACATATACACATATACGGCGGTGGCCATCTTGGATTCTGACGACAGTGATGTTACTTGAACCAGGCAGATGGACAATAGAGGGGATTTCCAAGTCCCCTCTTTGCATTGTGACGGGGTGACAACAAATAACAGTCTGGTTCAGGAGCACTGCAAGGTTCACTTCCTCTGGTTTAAGTCCTGAAAGGCACCTGCCCCTCCAACATTGTGACCTTTTTCTGTCAAATTCAAACCTTTTCTGTCAATAATATGTGATGATTCTGGAGGTTTTTGTATTTCCTGGTGGGCCGTCTCGGCAATTGATTGGCAGCTCTTCCCCACTCCCTCTACACCTGTGGCAGATCAGGCTCATCAGGAGACAAATGGTACTTAAGGCCGTGGTGGTAACCAGACCAGCGCTTGAGCATTGTTTTGCCTCTGTGGTAAAGTGCTGAGCCTTAGAGACTTTCTAGTTTCTCTTTGTGAACTCTTCCTGACCTTTCTGTATTTTTTGTGTTTTTTTTACCTACCTAGGACAACCTGACCTGTGTGGATCCAGTCTGGTCTGTTTTGGAAACCTGCCTCGAGGATAAGCTACCAACCTGTTTGCCTGTGCCTGTCTGCCTGCCTAAAAAGGGATACTTACCTGTTGCCTCCTGGAGAATCTGCTAACCTGCTACTGGGAAATACTCACCTCCTATACTCACCTCCGTGCTGTGGATCGCTCTTCGCACAGTAAGAACTCTCACCTGGAAATCAGTCCTATAACACTTACCTGTTCTGTCACCGAAGCAAACCCGAAACTCACCACGTCCTCTGCTTCCAGGTCCTGGTTCCTGTTATTATCACCATACCCGATTCACTGTAAAATAAACTCGCTTCCTGCTACGTTGGTCTCCCGTTTCTGTCTGACGCCGAGCTGCTCACTTTAGAAGAAATTCAGAATCCTGAAATAATATTTACAAAAAACCCTTCATCCTCATTTTATGTCTTTTGAGTGGCCCTAATAGACAGTTGAAGAAAGTTATATCTTTAGGAAAACTTGGGTGAAAAACGCTTCATCCGTCAGCTGACTGAGTGCATGTCAAGTTCAAGGCCCACAGGTGTGGACTCCTGTTAATTCACGTAGTTCTTATGTTCAAATATTCACTTTTCTAACACGTTTAGTTGTAGTTAGTTATGTCAGGCTTAAAAGAAAGTTTGCGTAACAACGGTTGTGTGTGGGGCAGTCGCATCACTAGTGTACAGACTCTGGTCACAAAAGTACAGCATGGCAGCTTCCGTAAAGTGCTGGCTTCAGTTCCCAGTTCCTGCTCGTCTGTTACTGTAACCTCCTGCTGAAACCCGCAGCTCCATACTGAAAACAGGTGGGCGGCAGAGTCTCCATCCCTGCTTATTTTGTTTAAAACCTGAGCATACTTAGTACAGAGTTCACACGGCAATTTGCCAACTTCCAAAGTGAGAAAAATGGAGTTATTTTCAAAATCCGAGGCAGTGAAACCCAACCTGATTCTGTGTGCGCTGCACAGCTCTCTTTGTTCTCCAGAACATGTACATGTACTAGTGTGAGAAATGTTCCTTTGTGATGAAAACAAAACACCGCAGAGGAATCCGAATCCGATGTACACTTTTTGTCAGACTTTAACTCCTAACACAGATGATGTCAGGAGTGCAGCTTGACCTTATATCAGAGCCAAAGAGGAGGTCAATTCTATCATTTCATTGTGTGACATTTGTGTCTGGATGTCTGAATTTCCCCTGTTGTAAAATAAGTTTATGGTTAAAAACTGGTGACAGAAGAAATTAACATTAATAAAATTTCTCCAGTAATTTTTTTTCTCCTGACTTCTCTGTTAAAAAATGTTAATGCCACCATTTTGTATGGATAATTTGACATAAGATAACAAGTATGGCAAATTTTGATCTTTTTTTCTATAAATATTATCCTCGACTTGGACCAGCCTTTTCATTTTGCCTCCTTGTCAAAATGAGTCGGATGCCACCTTTTCCCACATCTTCAGCTATCAAGTCTTTGGGAATCTCCTTGTCGGAGCTAAAATCCTGATTCCTTGAGTTTTTGAAGCCTTTTATGCTTGAATGGTCAGAATTAAGAAGCTTAAACAAAAAAGGATTCTCTAAAACTGGTCAGCTCACTGAAAAGAAGCGGAAAAGTAGCCAAAGTCCAAATAAACTACTTGAAAGACCTTTAAAAGGTCTCGAAAACCACTTTAAAAGGTTACAAGAAAGTCTGGCTCCTAGGTGTTTTTTCTGTGACACACTAAAGACAAAAGTTGAAACTTCCCCTCTTCCTGCAGGAAGAAGATGCCGCTCACTGCATCCAGATTCACTGCCCAAACAGTTCCAACACAAATGCAAAAAGCAATTTACCGTTTTTTTTTTTTTTTTAACAACACCTTTGCTGCACACTCACTTGGAAGCGACTCGGAAATACTTCTGAATGAAGTAGAAGGCCACCGAGAGGGGAACCAAGGCGGCGAGAAACGCTGGCGTGATTGAAGCTATGACCCCGATGGCGGTCAAACAGAGGAGTGTCGATCTGGTCAAAGACTCCAGCGTTGGAGGAATGTGCTAAAAGAGAAAGAGCTGACGACGTTAGAAAGACAAAAACAACCAAACCGTGACTACAGACTTGCAAATCTACAACAAACACTTTATTTAAATTAAAATCACAACTCCTTCACCTAAATGACATTAAAGGATACTTTTTCTTTCCATTTACCTGATCAATGATGTTGGTATCAGCTGAAAACCTGTTAAGGATCTGCCCCAAAGGAGTGACGTCGAAAAACCTGAGGAATTATCAAAATTGTGTTAAAAAAAAACGTAAGTTCTGGATAAATTTCAAAGGAACTGCAACAAAACCATTCTCTCTGCCCTGATAAATACAGCTGATATAGTGGGTGTAAAATTTAGCTTACTGTGGTTTATTTGTGACACGATTTGATTCCAGTTGCACATTCAGAAAAAAATATCACTGATGGTCTTCAGTTTTGGTCCTTTAGAAGTTTCTGCCGTATGGAAGGCGTCGGGTACGAGTTGTACCAAATGTGTTTTAATTAAAATGACATGCAGGTCAAAATCTTGTCTTCAGGGACCTAGTAATTGCTTGGATTGAGGATGAGCAGTGTGGCTTTCGTCGGAGTCGTGGAACAGTGGACCGGCTCTTCACCCATGTGGAGTTGCTGAGGGGGGGAGTGGGGGGTCATGGGAGTTTGACTATCCGGTCCACATGTGGCTTGTGACTGCGTTCCCATAGGCATTCTGGGGGAGGTGTTGCAGGAATATGGAGTACCGAGGTCACTTAAGGGCTATCCAGTCGCTGTCTAGCCCAAGCGAGAGCACAGGCTGGACTCTGTCAGGACTGCCCCATCCATCTGATCCCGTTCGCAGTGTTCATGGACAGAAAGGAGAGAGCACATGGTTCGAAAAACGCTTGGGTCTCGTTTCTGCTTTTTTGCAGAAGACATTAGCGCCTCCAAGCCATGACCTTCGGCGTGCACTGAGGACAGCGCAAGCCACAGCACCGCGTCACGCTTGGCGCACTTTGACGTGTGACGGGAGTCGCATCGCTCGTCTCTCCTGTCCGTCTCGTCAAGGCGAGATTGTAGTGGCACGCGACTCGTGGCTCATGCAAGATGTGACGTCAAGAGCAGAATTACCATTTGTGCCGGCGTTACACTCACTGCAGTTCTCTTTAAACAACTGAAAAAATACTGACACGTAGCAGAATGGTACAAGACGAAGAGTCGTGCACAGGAAGTATGTTCTTCATATAAAATCCTATTTAAAAAGTTTCATCTTATCTAAGCAGTCCTTGAAGTTTATGAAACATCTGCAGATATTGCACCTTCTTTGCTTTCATTTAGTCATATAGATGAGCATAAACGCAACGCCAGTTTCACAGAGCAACGCCTTCTGTAAGACTGAGATTGGCCAGAGCAGAGCAAGAGAAACACCCAGAAGATGGTGGGTGAGACCATGGCTGGATGCTGGTAAAAGACTCCCCTCACTCATCGTCTCAAGCTCACGAGAGAATTACAACAAGACGCCGCTGAACACGCCAAATATTCTTGCGCACTTCTTTATGGTTTGACCAATGTAAAAAGGATTTCGAAATGTGTGGCAAAATATGAGACAGTGTGACAATACTGAATAAGAAGTGAAAAAATTGCATATCATTACTTTATGTGATGCTCTTGAGCAAAATTAAAGAAAGTAATGATAAGTAGATAAGAGACATTTCTGGGCAGTAAAAAAACAAACATTTTTCCGATACTTGATTGCGAGCTGAGCTTCTTGCTGGTGTCAAACTTTAGTCTGAGGAGGTTCTGAGTGTGTTTTTGTGAGGTTTTTTTTTTTACCTGATGGGAGCATGGATGATCTTGTTGAGCAGGTTGTGGTGCAGGTTGGTGGCTGCAGAAAGGCCCAGAAACTCCACAGAGAGGGAGGTGATGAGGCACAAAGTGATTCCAGCAGCGCACAGGATGACAAAGACGGGCAGATGGTACGAGTCGTTCTGTGGATGAAATGCAAAATAAGCTTCAGAGACGTGGAGCATATCTTTTTGTATTTTTTTTTTTCATAACATAATAACATTTTTCTGAAAGCCTAAATGTTAAAAACAGGAACTTAAAACGCTGATTTTCCTTTAAAACTGGTTTTATTGAGCCAAGATACTTTAATTTTCCAGTTTTACTCGCATATTGCCCGTTTTAGCCTGAGACAAAACTTTTTGTTTCTTAATCGAAAGCTTTGGTTTATCCAGAGTCCTAATCTGTGCTATGAGAATGTTTGAAAATTAGCACACACCATATTCCACGTCTCATTAATATGATTAAGACTGAATATCAAGTGTTGCTCTTGGAAAGTTCAGAATTCTGAGCTGATATAGGGTTCAATCTTCTTTATGATCCTGGTAAATAACAACAAATTTCCTACCGCAGCCTCCTGAAGACCAGGAGGAAGACTCGTCATGTTGCTGCTGTTTGAAAAAATGGTTCCGTTATTCACGTCTGAACCCGGGTTTGCACTCAGACTGGTGTTGGAGGTCCATTTAGCCAGCCAGTAATCAATGGCGACAATGACAGAGTGTTTGAGGAGTTGCGAGGAAACCATCAGGAAGACCATGAAGAAGCCACCAGAAGATAGGTAACACAAGCACACCTGAACAAAAACAGGAAGAGTAAATAAATACAAGAAGGACCGAACCATCTTCAACAATCGATTCCTCAGGAAACATGCTCACAGACTAGCCTTTTTACAGTCTTTGGTCATGCTACTTGAAAAACTATTTATAAAATACATTTAATAATCAAATTGTCTTGAAAGCAGCAGAACATTTCATACAGTACTAGGTCTTTGATTATATGAGTTAGGGTTAGATTTTAGGGAGACTGTAGGTGTTGGTGTTCTGTCATTGGGTGGAGATTACAACCAAAACTTTTGAAAATATGAAATTAAAAACTTGCATTATGCTAGATTTGGTTACAACTCATGATAAACAGAAATGTTACTGCATTTGTGTAAAACACCATGTGAACACCAACTAATTAAACTGTATTTTCTATGTGAAGAATCAATGTCCTGATTAAAACATGGACAGACGGCTACATTAAAAGAAAAGAGCTGCTACGGGAGCCCGAATGGCCAAACAAGAAATGAGAAGCTGTGCTGCTGGACGGGGGCCCAGCAGCTGCTAGCAGTATACGAGTCAAAACTGAAAATAATGGAAGCATATTTAGTTTTTAGCGCCTCTATTCTGCAGGTGTGTTTTGCTCATTAGGAGCTTAAAGCTAAAGTTCAGTACTTTGGCAGTAGAGCTGTTCACCTGATGCAGACAGCTCTCTAACTGATTGGCTAATTGGCTAACAGCTAATGCAAAAGAAGCCCAAAATAAATTAAATACAAAAATGTTTTGCCACAATTCTAAAACAACTCTAATCTCAAAAGTTTCATAGCAGTTCATGCAAATGCTATTTCACGAACCTTTACACTGCTGTAAATTTCACTTTACATAGTTATTCTGGCAGAAATATTATGATATTCCACCAAAGTGCTCCCAGCTGCTAGCAAGCTAGCTGCTACTCTTGCAATTAGCACTTACAAAGAATGACAGGATTCTATGTAAAAAAAAAATAAAATAAAAAATACATACTATTACATTGACAGCAGTGTAATGTTTCCAAAAATATTGTTTTGGTTATCCCTTTCTTTGTGTGTTTGGTGTTTTTTCCCTAAAGGTGGCAGCAATCCACTTTGGCCTTTGTCCAGTTTGGACTAGCCGTTAGCTTGTTAAACAGGGTTCTCAAGTCTCATGCATTCACTATGAGACACACGCCACACTTTGTATTTCTCACGCTAATACACACACACAACCTTTTTTGAAGAGGAACCAATTCAGCGCAGCGTTTCTCGCACGGGCTGGAGCGCAACAGCGGGCACGGCTGTTGCGCGTTCAACTTAGCAGCTTTGTTGCTATATTTAGCAAGTTTTCAGACCCCTCTAGCGACTTTTTTTTTCCTTCATTTTTTTAAAGTGATTAGCAACAAATTTACTGACTTCTTCCTGTGTTATTGGAGACTTTGGCGACTACGTGTGGAAGCCCCAATCGTTCTGCAGTTCCTGTCCTCAGCGTGCGGTAAGCCCCGCCCACTTCCCTGAGCCCCTGACAGCTGGTCAGTTACACAGCAGAGAGGAGACCCGCTCCACTCCGGGTCCACGCTGCAGATGAATCATTTACGTGCGAAGCAGCCGCTGATCCCATCCTGGATTACAGAGCAGGATGTAAATATAGTATAAATATAATTTTGAATGTATTGTTTTTTTCGCTGACACTGTTGCGCTGGCACAGATCCCTGCGGTCCCAACCACAGATAAAAGAGGAAGGTTGAATGTAGAGCTACCAATTCCAAGTCAACTCTTAACTCTCTTTTGGTTAAATTTGATATTCTAACATCATTGATTTATGATTCCCCTCTGTCCTACAGCCTGCCCAACATGACCAAATATGCAAATTAGGCAATGACGTCATCTAACGGCTTTTAGCGGCTCCAAATCTCCCTCCGAGCTCGGATCAAAACTTGAGCCGACTGACCATCCAGTCAGTTACAGATGTAAAACGTTTCACCTTCCAAGGGATCTTTGAGCGTCTGCTGGTGATGGTGGACGTGTCATCATCCTCTTCTTCCTCCTCCTCTTCCTCTGTTTGTAAAAAAAAAGTTTTTTTTAAATTTTAGGTAGCATGTTTTGACTTGAGTGACAACTTGTGAAATTCAGGACATAATGTCCCAGTAATTCGAAAGTCAGTGTTTGATTACAAACAAAACGACAAAAAAAAATGTGTTTCGTTATTAAGAAGGAAAACTACTAAACAAAAACCATCTCTGACCTTCATCTTCATCATCTATTTGATTCTTGGCCTCTCTGGAGTAGAAAGCTCTCCTCAGTGTTTTCCTTTCAAGGGTGGTTTGACTGTCCTGCTCAATGTCCTGCAAAGACATCCATTCCATGTTTGATAACGCATAATCTACGCAAAGGTTCCAGTGACTTTACACCTCCTCAGATTATACTTGGGTGGTTATCTGCTATCGAATGTGGACGTTTCTTTACCTTCAAATGTGGATGTTTCTTTACCTTAATATTTGATTTTAAGAAAGTGGCGACGTTACCTTCTCCAGCTCCTGGTCCTGTCTGTTCATCAGAGTTTTCCAGTGGTCATAAAGCTCTGTGTCATGAGTCTGAATGTCCTTCAGGGTTCCCTCTCTGAGCACCGATCCGTCCTTCATCGCTATGATCTAGACAGAAAACACGATGCAGTCGCGTTAGCAAGTCGACGCCTTTCCAGGTCAGGACCTTATCTAAGGTCTTTAAAATAGGAGAAGCTGTCATGTCAGATATTTTATTGCAACAAAAACACTAAGCAAAGAGTGTCCAGCAGCTCATAGCACCTCCTTTAGTAGCGATAACTTGAAGTAAATGTCCGTTATCAGTCTCTCGCGTCATTATGGAAGAATTCTGTCCCTCTCGTCTTTGCAACATTACTTTCATGACCCAATTTCAACCAAATTTAGCTGTTGGAAGAAGACCTCGTGTTTGACTCTAGATTACTTAAGATATGCAAAAAGGTTCACGGTCAGATCAATGACTGCAAGGTGTCCTGATTTGTGGCCGCAAAAAAAAAAAAAAAAAAAAGCCCAAATCATCAGTCCTCCACCTCTGTGTTTGTGCTGATGGTGCTGCGTTTGGTTTTCCCCAACCTGCTGCTGCGTAACACAGCTAAACATGCCTACTCTGGACTCATCTGTCCAAAAGGAGGCCGTTCCAGAAGTCTTGCGGTTTGTTCAGATAAAGCTATACAAACCAAAGTTGGGCTGCCATGTTCTCTTTAGAGGACAAGAAGCTTTTTCTCCTGAAAACCAAAATCAGTTAGTTGATGAATTTGATCAGTTTCCCCTGATTGATGCACCATGCATTCATATTTTGGTTTAGTTTCTAAAACAAAATAAATTATCATATTGTATTTAACTTGACACTGTCAACCAGATTTAAACTTTTTTTTTTTAAATTACGTCTTAGTATCTGAAACTGCGAGGATGGTGTTAACTGCAACCTACGATGGTAATTCACTGTAGGTTGTAGAGTGCGGGCCTTACCCAGTCTGCATGTATGAGGTACTGCAGTTTGTGAGTGACGAGGACCACTGTTCGCTTATCATCCTGAAGAAACTTGAGGATTCCTTCCTGCATCAGGTGGTCGCTCAGGTGGATGTCCAAGGCTGAAAAGGGATCGTCCTGTTTGAGGAGGAAAGACATAACTTTAAAAAAACTGCTTTAAAAAAGCAGCTGCCACATGCAGAAAATAAGAAATCCTGTAAAAAATGAAAAAAGATGCAGAATCTTGGCTTTTCTGGCCTAAAATGGACCTAAAATAGGAAAAAAAACATTTTAGCAATAGTATTCCCATCACACTTGTGTAATTAACTTGTTATCGAGGTGCATGGCTGTTAGAAAATAACATCACATCGCCTTTTTAAGCATCTGATTCTGTAGTATGACCTCCAGAAAGTTGCCACAGATTCATTCTTCATACAAAAACAATTCTGTAGCTTACACATAGCAACTTTGAAAAGTCAAATATACACTATATTGCCAAAAATATTCACTCGTCTCCTTTCACACACATATGAACTTCAGTGACCTCCCATTCTTAATCCACAGGGTTTAATGTGATGTTGGCCCACTCTTTGCAGCTCTAACAGCTTCAACTCTTCTGGACCATTTTTTGAACCATTCTTCCAGTCGTCAGACCCTGATGTTGGACAGAAGACCTGGCTCTCAGTCTCTGCTCTAAATAATCCCAAAGGTGTTCTATCAGGTTGAGGTCAGGACTCTGTGCAGGTCAGTAAAGTTCTTCCACACTAAACTCGCTCCTCCATGTGTTTATGGACCTTGCTTTGTGCCCTGGTGCTCAGTCATGTTGAAACAGGAAGCAGCCGTCCCCAAACTGTTGCCACAAAGTTGGGAACATGGAATTGTCCAAAATGTCCTGGTCTGCTGAAGCATGAAGAGTTCCTTTCACTGGAACTAAGCAGCCGAGCCCAACTCCGGAAAAACAACCCCACACCATGATCCTCCCTCCACCAAACTTTACACTTGGCTCAATGCAGTCAGACAAGTACCATTGTCCTGGCAACCGCCAAACCCAGACTCATCCATCGGATTATCGGACAGAGATGTCGGACATGTCTCCACTGTTTTAGAGTCCAGTGGTGGCGTGCTTTACACCACTGCCTCTGACACTTTGCACATAGATTGGGTTTCCATGGTCGAGCAGCTGCATCCAAGCCTTCCATCACCATGAAGCTCTCCATGCTGTTCCTGAGCTAATCTGAAGGCCACATGAAGTTTGGAGGTCTGTAGCTGCTGACTCTGCAGAACGTTGGTGAACTCTGTGCACCATGAGCCTCAGCGTCCACTGAGCCCACTCTGGGATTTTAAGTGGCCTACATCTTTGTGGTCGACGAGTTCCTGTCATTCCCAATCACTTCCACTTTGTTATAATCCCACGAACAGCTGACTGTGTGATATATTTAGGAGCGAGGAAATTTCACAACTGGATTTACTGCACAGCTGGAATCCTATCCCAGTTCCACGCTGGAATTCATTGAGCTCCTGAAAGCGACCCATTCTCTCACTAATGTTTGTAGAATCAGTCTGCATGTCTAGGTGCTTGATTTTATACACCTGTGACCATGGAAGGGATTGGAACAACTAAATTCAATGATTTGGATGGGTGAGTGAATACTTTTGGCAATATAGTGAATGTCATAATGATAAAAGTTATGTAGCAGTGACTTATTAATATTACACATTTACATGCTATGCCATGCAAAAGTTCTGTCTGCACTGCCACAGTATTGTGTCACACTTTTATAGGCAATAAGGATTGCTTTTGCTCGTCTTTCTTGTCAGTAGAGCTGCATATCAATAGCGTTTTGTATGTTCTTGGCAAATGCACCATATAAATACAATGTTGTGACGATGTCATGTGGTTTCTCCAACAGCACAATGTAGATCAGGGATGGTTTTACTTGTTTCTCTGCTCCAACACAACAACAACAACAACAACTACAACAAAGACGCATCAATCTCTGAGTCCTCTAGTTTGGATACATTATACTTTGACAGGGTGTGAAATCATTTTTTTAATTTTTATTATTATTATTTGGATTTCTGGCACCAATCAATATTTGTAAGATTAGAAATTCAGCCACACCAAAAATGGCTGCCAAATGCTCATCGACAGCTGGAATATCATATGGGCGGGAGATTATTAGACGGTAAGCTGTGATGACTCGCCGCCTTGCACGATGAGACTGCATGACAAATAGAGTCCACTCAGTTTTTAAGATCTGATATGAACCTTCCCAGTTAAATGATCCTAAAGAAAACATTCCCTCCTTTCTGTATTTGACAGTATAACAAATTCATCCATGCAGACATTACGAAGTGTCAGGGGGTTACAAAGGAACGCCAGAGAAGGCTGTTAACGTCCAACATGGGCTTGTTAAGCGATTAAAGCTTTCATGAAAACAGGAAATTAAACTATTCAATTAGGGCTGATAAATGCAGAGAAGAGCTTAGTAATTCGGACAGGAAAAAAAGGACAATACGTTGAATCATGCAGTAAGGATCGATGGCTGTCTTCATCCACCAGGAGGATGGGACATTGTTACCCTTTTATTTTTTAAGACCATGCTTGGGTTGTTGCTCTCCTACGTCTGTGACTTAACCCAACGGAGAAGCGTTGACTCTCACTCTTTGTGTTCAAATGATCATTTCTTGCTCTGTTCCATTTCCCCACATGTGGAAAAAAGGGGCTTTTGTTTACTCGGCTCAGTCAACATGGAACAAGTTGCAAAAAGAAAGAAAATTAACTGAACTTATGACATTGATTGCTATTAAGTCCAGACTGAGAAGAATTAGAGATGACCTATTTCAATTGTGACTGTTTTTCATAATTTTGTACACCATTTTAATTGTGTAATCCAATTGTAATTGTTGTGTAACGTTTGTTGCCTCTTGGCCAGGGCTTTTCAGATTAAAAAAAAAGGTAATTCAGAAAAGAAAATTTATTTAGTTCAACAAAAAAAAAAAGTAAAAAACATGTCAGTAAGTCTGGCTAACTTTGGTTTTTTTTTATGTTTTTGGTTCATGTTTTACCTCATGAAGCATCCAGTGGCAACTGTAGGGTGATAATTTTCCTCCTAAAATCCATTTTGAATTTATCTAAATGTGTGTTTAAACCTGCAGAGACCTGTCTTGGTCTGTCAATAGATTTTTATACTCTGGTTTGAAAAGTGTTTTTTTAATTTCTATGAAAATCCAGGAAGGTCCAAACTAGTTAAGTCTAATTTCAATAAGTCTAAATAAGTCTAATTTTGCTGTATCTCTGAAATCATGTCTCTGTTTCAAATAGTTTTGCTTATTTGGCCTTTTGTAACATTTCTCAATGTCAGAGTTATAGAAATGATTCAGTAATGATGAATGGCCATTTAGATGACATTGTAAATGTTAGGAACTGTGTCAGATTGTGCTGAAACATCAGCTCTTCCATCCATCCATCTTCCATTTATTGAAGGTGGGTCACAGAGGTGACCTGTCAATGATAGACCCCCCTCCTACAGAATGACTCGTTTAGCAAGTCTCCAAGGGTAAAGTTCTGGTCCGTGTGAAGGTTTTGGCTTAAATGGGCCAACAGAACCACAATGCTTCTCCTGAATCCAAGGTTCAACAACCAGTCAGAGTTGAGTAAACCTTCCCCAGGAGGCTGAGCTTCAATAGTTGGGACACACTTTCCAATTCTTCGTTTTTTTTTAAAGAAAATATTGGAACCAGCTCTCACACTTGGAGTAATGAAAAACAAAGTCCTGGGCTCACCAAGAAGACGATGTTGGTGTTCTGGTAGAGAGCTCTGGCCACACAGATTCTCTGCCTCTGCCCTCCGCTCAGGTTGATGCCCTGAAACAAGAACAACAGGAAACATCCGTTTGGGGCCTGAACACGAGGACAAAAGTAACTGACAGAGTTAAAAACTTTGACTAGTTGGCGGTATATTTGCGTACCCGCTCCCCGATCTCAGTTTGATCTCCGAAAGGCAGCAGGTCGATGTCTGGCTGAAGAGAGCACGCGTCGATCACTGCTTTGTACCTAAACACAAAAACATAAAACCCCGTCATCGCAGACTGCAAAAGAATTCCTGAAACTGTTTTTACTGCATACATAAAGACTTAAAGGGGCATTTAGGGGTGTTTTTGAACTGGGGTTTTGTGTAATAGATACCTGAAAGCCATGAATTAAATAAACTCATGCTAAAGTGACAAGATGTAAAAATACTTATTGTTAGCGTTTGTCCTGTCGTAGCTCAAACCTGTCAGCTTGACTCCCGATTGAGAATTTCACGGTTATTTAATCTTAACTCTCAGCGTCGTTGCTTCCTGCAAACGTTTCTCCAGCTTCTTGAAATCTTTGGATGATCATATGAACTGTAGATGATATTCAAAGTCTTTGAACATTTTCAATTCAAGAACATTATTCTGAAACCGGTCCACAGACTGGTGAACCTCTGCCCATCTTTACCTCTGAGAGATTCAGCCTCTCTAAAACTCTCTTTTTATCCCCAGTCCTCTTACTGACCTGTTGTCAATTAACCTAATCTAATTAGCTGCAAAATGCTCCTCCCCCTGCAAATAAGGATGTTTTATTTTGACTACCATGGAGAATAAAGCAAGCGCAGCTCATGAAAGCTTAGTAGCAGATTGGCTCTGGGTTTGTGCACGCTCAGATTACGACCGAGTCCTGCAAGCCGATTGGCTCCGGGGTTCTGGCATGCACCAATAAGCCCCCATCAGAGTACATACGCCCTGTTTTTGATTTCGCTTCAGCCACAGCTTCCTCAGACTGAAGTACTCTGTCAAACTTGTGAGCTGCGACTGCAAATAAACTCCTCCAGAAGGCAATCTTCTTATTTAAGTTTTCAATGCCACCTTTATTTTGGAAAACCCACGACACGTTTTTTCGTAACCATTCACACAGGGTCTCAACCTTTTTAGAATTTGAGCTGTACTATAATCAACCTTTTAATCATTTTGCGATTTTAGGACGCCAGTTGTCTGTCTGTGCTGGATGCTAAAAATTAGTTTCCATTTATTTTAAATTTAACGCAATCTGTCGGACGTTTTCCAGACTTTACCAGGAAGCCACAAAGATAAAGTCCCTACAAAATACAGCCCATTTTACTCAGACTGTTACAATATCTACAAAACACGGAAGGTAACCACAGCGAATGTGAGACAACAGCTTGCGTCATCTAGCAGAAGTCCTGCTGCGTGCCGTTGGCTGTTTACCTTTGTTTGTTGAAAGGGCTGCCAAACGTGATGTTCTCCTCCACTGTAGCGTTGAGCAGCCAGGACTTCTGGGCAGCGTAGGCCACAGAGTTCCTGTTCTTGCTGGGTGCGTTGTGGGGAAACAGAGGCGAAACAGATATCAGGTCGGAACGACGAGGCCTGCCTTTATAAAGCTTCAGAGAGCAGGAATACTGATCAGCTGTCACTGGCAGGATTTATACCTCCTTTCAGGTCTCCTTTCATTTCCTCACGTTGAAACAAATACTTCTCAAAGGTTTTGTGCTTTTATTTTAAGGCTAATGAGTGAGAATCATTCAGGTAAAATTTATAGTGATTTGTAAAAATCTGTCCTTTACGGAGCTTCTTGTACACCCAAATATTTCCTTTGCTTACATTTTGTGTTTTATTTTCGCCCTCTGTGCTTTTATTTCATTATTCTTTGCATCTTTGTGCTTTTATTCTTCCTGATATTCAATAATAGCTTTTTTCTAGTTCCTTCCGGTTCAAATTCTAGGTTGCCACAACTTGTTTTTATTGTAAAAACATCCGGTCAATCTTTTGGATTATCTTCTGAAAACTGCAGTGCAGTTAATATCAGATCGGCATTCCTGCCCCAATCTGCTTTATGGACGTGGCCCCCTCAAATATAAATACTGAAGGAGGCGGAAGAGGAGGAGGAGGAGGAGGAGGTAATGTCTGTCAAACTCCACTGCAATGTGAAAAATAGTTTGTCAGATACTGCATGAGGGATAAATATGGAGGATGGATTTGGTTACTGATGGGCATCAAACAACAACAACAGCACCAGAAACAGCAAACACAGATAAACAAAAACAACAAGTAAAAACTGCCGTAGCACTGAGCTGGGAGGCTCCACTGAAGGCTGCAGAGACAACGAAAGCAAAACAGTTTGGTAGAGAAAGTGGTTCGATGCCTCTTTGGCGTTTCATTTATCCCTTTAAAAATCAGATTCAACTCATTTCACGATACAAATCTCAGAAAGGAGGGGGGCGTTTTGCATCGTTTGGAGTACAGTAAAGAAATTCTGCGTGCAACAAAATTTGGGGTTTTGCTTAAGAAAACAAACAAGGATGTTTGACGTGTGTTAGGACATATGAAGTGATGCAGAAGTCCGATATTGAGGAGCAGGGTGTCCTGTTCAGCAGAGCAACGACTCCCAGCATCAGAAGCACAAACCCACTCCAGGATCAGAGGGTCAGAGAGCAGAAAACATTCACGATGGAAACTGAACGAGCAGCTCGAACACTAAATGCTGCAGTTGCTCCTGAACACTCACATATTAAAACACTGCACTGCTTGATCTGATGTCAAGTTACAAATGTCAGAATTTACTTTGGACTATTGGCGCCTGAAGGGTGTGGACACTCTTTATTTATTTATTTATTAGGACCTCCTGCATATATATTACACAATGTTTTCCTTCCAAAACTCAAAATTAGAGAAAGGAAGTATTTCAGTGAATGACAGCATGATGTTCGCCAACATTATCACCCGCCACCAAAAGTAGAATAATAATGTTTTGCCCCCGTCTTTTGTATGTGCACCCATGTGTGCATTTGTCCGTCAGCGAAATACTTCACAGCCCACAGGGCAGGTTTTATTTAAACTCCCAGAAAGCAGTTGTTGGATTGGATATCCATTTAAAGCCACAGGCAGCTGATCGGGGGAACAGACAAAACGCAGGTAGTTTTCACTGATTCTAATCGTACTTTGTAAGTTACAAACTACATCCCACCTTCTGCTCCTCCCTTCCTCAGCTTGAACTTATTTCAGTTCAACTCAGCAGAACACCGGTAGCCGCTAGCTCGCTAGTCAGATGTAGCATTCAGGTGTGGAGATACTACAGAAAGCTAAAAGGTAATTCTGAGTGTTCAAAGGTGCCACGTGTTTTTTCTGACTAGAAATCAGATTGAACAGAGTAAAAGGTCTGAGTGACATCATGGGAATTAGGGAGCGCAAAATCTTTTAGATCTTGCGTGAGTATTTTTAGGCAAAACTTCAACTAAATGTGGCAGAAAAGTGAAACTTTCGTGTCTACGTTGGCTTCCTCTCCGCATTTAACCAGGGTTAGATCCTTTGGAGGTCGGATCTCTCATATCAA
Organism: Kryptolebias marmoratus; assembly: GCF_001649575.2. Taxonomy (NCBI): domain Eukaryota; kingdom Metazoa; phylum Chordata; class Actinopteri; order Cyprinodontiformes; family Rivulidae; genus Kryptolebias; species Kryptolebias marmoratus. Next base: position 5,666,024 of record NC_051447.1, on the reverse strand, counting down.
AGCACAATATCCGTCACACCAACTTGTCATACTGAACTACTGTCTGTGGTGGGTTCTACTGAAACTTTCAGAGAGTAATTGCTGGATGTACATTTAGAACTGATTAATTTGTGTAGTCGACACGATTCAAGATGGCCACGACACCTAACTGACCTTAGCCAACACAAAAAAAAAATTTTTAAACGCCATAACTCAGTCAGTTTTACAGATACTGAGCTAAGAGTTGGTGTGGTAGTAGCTGAGAGTCATTCACTTTGGCTTTGGCATAAAATGCAGAGGGAGATATGCTTTCTGTCAAAGAATGTTAAGTCTTCATTTCATCATTTCCTCTCTTTTTGTTGTGTTTTGTTCTTTGCGCTTCCTTCTACATCAGTTATTTCTTCTCTTTACCAGCTGAGATAAGTTTTTAATTCTAATTAATTTAACAATCTGCGCACCATTTGATTGGTCTGTGGTTTATTTATTTCAAAAAGGGGACAATGCACATTGCAGAATATGCCAGAATTAGCCATGAAGGCTAGTTTTCATCTGTAGTCCCTCAAAATAAATACAACACATATAAGTTAAGCTTTACCCATTCAAAAATTTAGCTTTTTAAACGTCCCAGAAGCCAAAAATACCCAATTAGTTTCAAAGCACTTCAGGTTTTTTTGTTTGTTCTTTTGTTTTATAAGTCGTGTTACACTTGAACAGTGTTACATAAAGTCAGAAACTAAAACTAGATATGCCATTGTTCCGTCAAGAACTGTTGTAACTATTAAAAATGACTTGGAGCATATGTTTGTGTTTGTGAGCAACACAGCCAGCAGGAAATCTCTCCAAAACTACATTCAAACCAGTATTCTCCTCTTAGTGAAGCACAACAACAAACAAACAAACAAACAAACAAATGAAGTTAAAACTGATGGAAGGAGAAGCAGGGGAGGCGAATGACGGGTCAAAGGGTCACTTGGGGTCCGAAAACAAAAAGCAGGAGACCAGAAGAAGAAGGTGTACCTCCCGATGTCGTCCTCGGACTCCTCTGTCACTGACCAACTGTCAAAGCCAGTATGTTGGTTAGAAATAAATAAATGCCACCAACTTTCTGTATGTCTGCGCTCGTGAGTGGAAATGTGTAAGAAAAGACAGCGAAACGAAACGGCAAAGGGGTGCAGGACAAAAAACAAAGAAAATCGAAGGGGTTTTCTTTGTGTTCGAGGAGACACGAGGCAGAAAAAGAAACAAAAAAAAAAAAAAGTGGAAAATGTTTTCATGTCAAACCCCGCAGAAGGTGACGACATATTAGCCTGTTTTATCAAATTAACCTTCCCACCCAGGAAAGACAGGCGTTGGGAGCGGTTCGGTCATCGTCTGCCTGCAATAATTAGGTTTTTGTGGCTTCTTCGACAATGATGTCTCACGTCTCGCATGCCTCGGGGGGCAGGGACTTAACACTTGCTCAGAAATAGTCTAAAGCTTCGCAACGTTTTGATGCTAATTCTGTTTTTTTTGTTTTATTTTCGTAAAGTGTGGTCCTGTGGAAAGGTCATGAACAATGAATATCTTATCTGCTGGAAATAGCTTTTTGAACCACCTCATTTTGGAGAAAGATAGTTTAATTCTGACCAGACTGACGAGTTTATGGTTTAATCCGAGTGAGACACACGCCGAGCTGTTTGACAGGTTCTGAATATTTGAAGAAAGCTCACATAATTACCAGACAAATTGTGTTTTTCATCCAAAATTCCCCATCCCTAGCGCCAATGTTTAGAAAGGTGTTTGCATAACCTTAAAACTTAAATCTCAAATTTCATAGCTGTTCTTGCAATTTTTTTTAACCCTTTCCCACTGCCTAAATGCTCCTGAAAACAACTACAATTCAATCCTAATAATCCCCATGTAATGTAAAACTCATGGTGGTGTAAAGGTTTATAAAACAGCGCCATGAAATCTTTGAGATCACTCATCAGTCTGGGCAGATTTCCCCAAGCTGAAGGCTGTTTACAAAGCTATTTATAACAAGATATTAACTAGTCATAATTTTCACACAGAAACCCCATCTCAAATCATCTGAACTATTGCTTTAACCTCTCTAATCACCCTTAGGATTGGGATTGAACGCAGCATGCAGTTACTGCCAGTGGCTACTCTTCTCCAAAACAGCATTATACACCAAAAACAAAACAAAACAAAAAAGCTACAAACACCAGGGTGGATCTGACTTTCAGCCAGTCAGTGTTTAGGGAGATGTTTAAACTGGGTGCAATATGGTGGCCGAGAGAGTTTAACAAGGCAGTACTAAAGAAAGCTCTTGCAATTTCGAGCCAACTCAAATTTAGCGCAGATGTCCCGTCTGGTCCAGGAAACGTTTCTGCAATTTTTTTGCCATACGCAGTGTGTTTATCTTTTCGCTTGAGTGCATTTAATGGTATTTGCGGAAGGCTTATTGTGTTCTGCGGATTTGCACGCGCTTTCCTTAGTTTCATTAATAGGACCTTAAACTCTCTTGACTATGCAAATCGTTTTTTGTCTTCGTCCTTCGAATATTTTAAGCCACAACTGTGAAATTTAGGCATAATCAGCGAAAAAGCTTTGAGAGGAATTACAACTGGACGCCCCGACGTCGCTCCCTGACATTTTTTCTCCCCCCGTGTGTCGAGAACGGCTCAGTCGCAGCTCGTGCGCAGGACGTTTACCCAGCTAGGTCTCTTTTACTATCGAGGTAGATGAAAGTTTCAGAAAGAAGATGCCAGAAAGAGAGAGAGAGATGAAGTACCTGATGTTCCCCTCGTGGACCCTCTCACAATCAGGCAGCCTGATTTAAATGAAGGCAGGAGGTAAAGTTCAGCCACACACACACACACACACACAAGCACAGAGACACACCCAAACATTCACAGTAAAGTTAGTTTGCAGCGCTGGAAACTGTGATATGATCTTCTGTGCAGCGGGAGAATTCAATGCAACTCTCAGGTGAAGAAATACTGATGTTAGGCACAGACTCAAGAAGACCTGTTTGTTTGTCTTTTAAATAATCCAAAAAGACCACAGACATATTTCAGATGTGTCACTGTTATCTTAACAGATCTGATGTACTATTAAATTATATCGTAGGGTAAAATATATATTAAATTCTGCAAATAAATCTAATAAATTAACTTGTAGTTAAACCACACAGAACGTATTTTAACCGGCATTTTATAAACACTTAAAAGTCTCCTAAGGTCAAAGGATGAACCAGTGTTGTGTCAACACATAACAGAGCCAACTTTAAATTGGATCTTTAGGCTCTTTGTTACCAGCAGCCAGTCACAACAACACAATTTGTCCAGGTTTTTTTGTTGAACCTGTGGAAAACATCACGGTTAAATAGTCTTTTTAGCACCAACAAGGTGACTCTCAAAGAGCTGCTGGCTGAAAACTTACAGTCCATTAGATGAAGGGTGGTAAATCACCCCTCTGCTTCTTAAAGTTGAGACTTTCAGATACTCTTTTTTTGCTGGAGATTGTTTTGTTTTTTTTAAGCTTTACACTTTTTTGGTTTTCTCTCAGTCCATCTCACTTGTTTTTAAGCTGCACAGTATGCTGTCATGAAAAGCAGAAAAACAAAGCAGGCTTCTTTTTTTTATCCCTTCAGTCCACTCTCTGTAGCGATTTAGAAAGAAGTTTTCACAGAAATCAAACTATGATACCAACCAAGAGAAAATAAAGATCACTACTGAGGTTGAAAGGGGGCAGAAAACCTCGAGTACATTACTGGAAACTTTCCATGGGAAGTCAAATTGGGGAGTTTTGGAAAAATGCCAGTTTGGAAACCGTCTCTCAGTCGATTCGAAGCACAAAGCTCGCCACAAACCCTCGCAGATAGAGACCATCACTGATTCAGGGCCCAGCTTTTATTTCCTCTATGACATTCTTAATTGAACAATAACTGTGCAACAATTAGGATATGATGTGCACATGTACTACGCCAGCTTGTTTACACAACACTTCCTGCATCGATTGGCTGTAAAGTAAAATTAAAAAAACATGACTGTTTTGTGCAGGCCGGTGGCTCATGTTTCACTCCACACCAGTGGAGGCGCTGTCCTGCAGGATGAGTCCTTTTTTTCAAACGGTTTTGTTAGGTTTAAAGGTAAAAATACATTCCAGGCTATAATAATAATTGAATAACAATAATTTGAAGCCGCTGTTACGATATGCCAACATTTCCCATCTGGCAGCCCTGTATAGAAGCATACATAACTCACTATTGGAATATATACAGAAATATGTCTGCCATCTAGTGGTGGAGGGTGGAAACTACAATATTGCGTGATTTGTTCAGAAGACGCAGCTGTCGCAGCTTTGCGTCAATGCCATATATTAAGTTTATTTAGCGTATAGTATAACCAAAGCTCACTTTCTCAATAGTTCAGGGTTCTGGAAATGATCTATGAACGTGATGGAGGAATGCACAGTGCATGTGGGGGCATGGCATGTGCTATGCGCAGGTGACTGAGGAACAGCATCCAAATACTCAAGTATACTTGCATAAAAATTTATTTAGCTCAGATTAAGCTGAATATATTCTTCCCAACTATATTTTAAATCCCCACTCAGAGCCAACCTTTAAATTCCAGGTCTATTCCCGTAAGTTCCCACGGAAATTTCCCAGCTTTGAAAGATTGGCGGAATTTTGCAACCGTATTCACTTCTTCGTTTTCTTTGGGCTGTTCTCTTTACAGGGGTCGCTGCAGCAAGTTATCCTCCTCCATTTAACTCTGTCTTCTGTGTCCTCTGTCCTCACTCCAACTACCTCCATGTCCTCTCTAACTGCGTCTCTAACATCCTTCTACCAATATACCCCCTGTCCCTCCTCTGCACATGTCCAAACCATCTCAGTCTGGCCTCTCTAACTTTATCTGCCAGTCCTTCAACCTGTGCTGTACCTCTGATGACCTCATTCCTAATCCTGTCCATCCTCGTCACATCTTCAGCTCTGCCACTTCCTGTTCTGTCTCCTGTCTGTCTGTTGGTCCCACCGTCTCCAAACCATACAACTGCTCTCACCACTGTCAGAAATTCACTGTTCTCATTTGCTCGAGCGCTGAGGGGAAGCACACACGAGTCTTGCGTCGAGGACAGCAGACACAATCTAAAGTGCAGTTAAACTGACTCACTTGCTCCAGTAGACCCGTCCATCGATGGCTTGCATCTCACCCAGCATGGCCAGCAGCAGGGAGGATTTCCCACATCCAACCTGACCCACAATCATCGTCAACTGACCTGAAACACAACAAATGAAAAGAAACTGAAGCGTTGCTGTCTACAAGGCAAATATCCAATAGTGATTAAAGTCAATTCAAATTGAAACGCAAACCCGTACTCTTTTACCTGTGAAAAATTTAATGTCCACCATCTAGTGGTAGTGGGTGGAAGCAACAATATTGTGGGATTTGTTCAGCTGTCGCAATGCTTGTTTGATCCTTCTTAACAACCTCAATTTGAATCTGAAATTTTTTTTTTTGTTGTTGTTGTTGTTTTAACTTTATTCAGGAAATACGACAACTTCCTTCGCATCAGTTTGACTTTAATCTCTAAACCCTTGAAGTAAAAAAGAACTGTTTGTTCCCCCGAGTGACCCTAAAGGCCACAGCTGGCAACTAGTTGGAGACACAAAATTTTCAAGAAAGCACACACATTTTCACTTCAAACCCGGCAAAATTCACCATGAGTTTGCATACATAAACCAAAAAAAAACAGCTCTAGAATGGCAGGAACAAAACAGATGCCTGGAACGACTCTGCAGCTACGTAGAAAGAAAAGGTTGATTTGTTGATCTTTTTTTTTGGAGAAACACAGTTAAAGTCAGGGTAAGATGGTACCTGTTTAAAACCTTTCCACAGAAGTGTGCAAAGTATCCTTTAAAATCCTGAAAAGGCAGCAAAACTAGACTAACGCACACTTTGGGACCTAAAAGTGGAATCACAGGTCAGACGGTTCAAACCGAGCAACAATCTTGCTGCAAACACAAAATAATCCTTGAAACGCTACACCTCCTGTGACATCACTCATTCCTCTAAATTTAAACATCTGCAGCACATGCTTCATGTCAGCCGTCACTCCTGAGAGTGTCTCTGCACTTTGAGTTTGTCAAATTAAGGATGCTTCACGCAGGAAAAAGCAGCTTTAGGTAAGATCCCACCAGCACCTCTGCAAGACAAAAAAACACAGTTTGCTTAGTAGCAGCACGACTCAGATTGTAAGAAAGCCGTGTCCCAGGAGACGAGCAAAGTGAGCGACACAACACAATCCAGCGAGTGCCTCTTCCGCTCCCCTGACTGTTTTCTGACATTTGGTATTTCAGTGATAAGTGCACAGCAGGACTGTAAACCTCAAGGGGACGGCAGTGCCAAACGGTTTGCCCTGAAGGCTTCACCTTCGAGCAGATGACCTATAACCTGTTGAGATACTTAAAAAAATATATGAGGTTGTCTCCAGTCCTGTGGACCTTAACCTTCTGAAGAATCTGAGCAGCTGGAGTCTCAGGAACATCCAGCTGCTTGGAGATGGTCTTATAGTCTTTCCCTTTAACATGCTGCTCAATCATTGTCTCACACACCATGATACCAAACAGCCCTGTGACTACCTGTCACCCTTTAAACAGACAGACTGATTGAAGACAGCTGTGATGCTGATTATAGGACACACCTTATCTTTTCTACAGGTACCACCCTTTTTTGTCAAGGCCAGTTTTATTAGCTTGCTTATTTTTTATTTATGCAAACCAAAATTAAAAATCAATGATTGATTTTCATTACTTGATTGTAATAATTTTCCCCCTCATATTGTTCTTGCCAGTTTCATGTTATTTCAATGACCTTTGCAGGTTTTTCTTTTTTTAAAAGGGTACAAATTCATTTGGCCCTGTCTGTATGTATCACGCTGTATTGGGTATTGCTACCCAACATTTAGACAGTAGTGTTTTATTGCTACTTTCTGATTAAAAGGCTAAAGTTGTTTTAAAATCTGTCCAGAAAAGTCAGCTCTACCTGTGGGGATGCGCATGTTGATGTCTGACAGCGTCAGCAAGTTGTTCCCCCAGGTGAAGGATCCATTGCTCACCTGAACAGAAGCAGAAAGAGACAAAATAAAGTGAGAGATGTGCAGCCAGTGTTTTAACCCTTCCGTGGCCTTTGGGTCAAATTGACCCAAAGTTACAAGGGCTTCTCTACCTCTCTCTATCTTTCTCTCTCTTGAGGGCTTCAGGAGAGTTAAATGATTTTTTTTCCCTGCGCAGCAGATTTCTCACACTGTTTTAGTAACGAGCAGCCTGTATACGTGCTTTTTCCTTGTTCTGTACTGACCCCCCCAAAGAGCAGAGCAAATGACCCGTTCATGTCCCGAACCAGAGTTTGAGAAATCCTGTGACTTTATTACAGCGACCTCATCTCACAGTATGAAGAACCAATAACTGGGTCAGGCATATCCAACACTTTTACTTTTGTCACCCTTAAGCTTTATATCTAGTATTTTTTTTAACCACCTCTAATTCTGTTTAAAACGTGCCTCAAAACAGACTATGATAAAAGTTTTACGCTAAAATGTTTATTTCTGTCCAATAGATTGAGAAACATGATCATGAGTAACAGAAACAACTAGTTTTTAAAATGAAAGTAGCCTTCCTTGAAGGACTGCATATCACCCGCTACTTTGCAGGCCAAAGTTTTGAACAGAAGATGTTGCGCATTCTGTTAGCTCTCGGCGTCTGTGTTGGAGATTACTCTCAGCTACTAGTACATCAAATTCAAGCTCAATACCCAACCATTGCAGTGTTGCTCATGAATAGTAAATTAATAGTGAGTTGCTAAGAACGCATCACGTTTCAGTTTGCTTTTTAAAAAACAAAATAATAATTTAAACTCCACATTTAACTTAATTCATCTGAAGTCATTTGTGTAGGTCCAGTCAAATTGGAAATTTATTTAAATTCCAGGTCATAAGGCAACAAAACAGAGAAAACGCCAAGAAGCTGAATACTTTTACAACCCACTATGTCTTTTGCCTTCTGTGAAAAACTAAAGTTGTCATGCAACATTCAAATAGTTGGAAAGTGACATCACAGGGCTTTAATGTGATTCAAAGTAAAATATATTTATATACTAAAAATTGCTGGGCTAAAACTACCCAGTTTTACCTCAGCAGGGTTGGGTCTATTTTTTTCCCCTAAATTGTGTTAAAATGACTCATTTGTAGAGCTACTAATAGGCTGAGTTAACAAAAACAAATATTGAATATTTACAACTTGGGACGGTGCTAGGTAGCTGTTAGCTAAGCACTGTTAGCATCAGCTAGCTCGCGCCAAATAATGCTAGTTTAGGAAAATAAACTTAACATGTTATTAATGTTACTAATGTTATTAACAAAGCCAACCAGGTTAAACCTCATTTTACAAGTTGTTTTTACCATCCTACTGTCATGATTTCTAGTATTTTTGAGTTTGTTCTTAGTTTTTGTTCTGTTCCTGTCTTTGTTTCACTTTTCCCACTTGCCCTCAGTCTGCTCCTGCTTTCCTGTCACGCCCATCTCCACCTGTCGTCAATCCTCATTACTCACCTGTGCCCACTTCACCTGATTATCCCCAGTGTTTAAAACCCGGTCAATTTCATCACTACCCCGCTGATTCATTGCTCTGGTTTCCCCGTCTATGCTACGTTCATGTTCCTTGCCTTGTCGCTCCTTTAGTTTATGTTTTGTATTTAGTTCGTTTGCTGCCTCGTCAGCCGTTTTGATTTTGTGGTTAATTTTACGTTAATAAATTAGTATTTTTTGAGAAGAGTCTGCACTCCGGGTTCGCCTCCTTTTCCACGCCTTATGACACCTACCTTCACTTTATTCAACTAAAAGCAGAGTCGGGTCCAATTTGGTCAACTTCTGGCTTAAAATGGCGGACTGAAGAAAGACACGAGTCATCTCTGACCCAACCACTGGGTCAAACCTTTGACCCAATATTGTATTTGGTGAAACCACCCCAACCTATGACCCTAACAGCTTTAACACAACAGCTGAGTTATCAAAATAACCAGCAGTTTTATGTAGTTTACAAATGGATACAGACTTATAAACCTGTCAAAAGCAATAACTGTTCAGGAAACAAGCTAACAGCAGCAAAGAAATCTGCATCCTTTCTTCCCGCTTCGACAGTTTACATTCCTCCCATCCGTTGCTTTTGTTTATTTTTATGTTTATTTTATCTGACAGTGCCCTGAAGCTTTCTCCTCCACAGTTACCCTCCTCACACGTCACTGATCCCCAGAAGGAAAAATCGTTTACTTTTTTCTGAGTGAATTTTAAAGATGAGTTTTCATAAAACTTTAAACAAATAATTAAGGATCAGAGAAAAATAAAAATCTATTACCGCCACAAAATAAATGGGCTTCAAATAAACAAATCACTGAGAAATAAGTGTAAACAAATATGTTGGACAGCACAGATTTGTTTCCTGGCTACTGTGGGAATAAATGAAAATGTTCAAAGCAGAAAGACGTCTAAATCAGCGCCGGGGGGTGAGAGGAAACAGAATGGAAGTGGAGAACAGAGATGGACAATCAGGAGTGAAGTACGATAATAAGTAAACAGGATTTGACTGTTGGTTCTGAGCTGTGTAACTAATGACAGAATAAAGCTTGAAAATATATAAAGCTGCAGGAAAACTGCCATTATTCCTACATTCACTTTAACTTTGATTTTGGATATTTTGAAGCTTACTGGGTTTTTTTCTTCCCCCAAATCATCTGCTTCTAGTTCAACATGCGTAGAAGCCGACTCTCCATCTGAACAAGGTTAACAGAAGCCATCATGAAAGTTTTAAAGTGTGCCTTAAATTCCTCCAGATGGTCAGGTCAGGAGGGAAACCTAGACATCCCTCTCTCCTTTTTTTATCCTCTTTTTGATGAGGAGGAGCAGCGGCTCTGGTCCGACCTCCTCACCCTAGCCTGGTAGGGTATCCTATGACAACTTTGTCTCAGGATGGAGTCAGACTAAGACTCTCTCCACACGGGATGATGGCTCCTATATGTCTCCTCATAACTTACATGAAATACGATTTCCAATAACGTTACCAGGTTGTAGCGAATTTGGAAAAATCGCCGTCAATCTGAAGGCGATCACAACGCTGCAACGCTTTTTAATACTTGCCAAATAGGTTTTCTCTGCCATTTTCCACATCCCTAATGCATTCTTCTTGCACCGTATCAATGACTGCCCCGTCACATCTTTCGCAGACTGCTTTAGGACGCAACTGTGTGCTACAAGCCATGTTAGCATGATGTTACTGCCACAGGTATCACGTCTGGGCTACGTTGTTTCCAAGACCTTGTCATAAATAAAATCATAGCCTTGGTATATGGCTGGGGTGACCAGTCCTACATCAAATTCTCGAAAATCAAACACTTTTTGTGTGAACGGGCCCCTACATCATGGTCATGCCGGCACCATTTTGCTCAAGACCCCCGATACACTGCCATCACAACCCTGAGCTGTTTAGAAATATGGGAAGCCTGGAATCTTGTCAGTAATTTAGAGAACGGTGCACCTAAAGCCAGGTTCAAGAGGAAAATTATTGTACCAGTTTGATCTAACCAAGCCCTGAAGTCAGCTCACCCAACACCAGAAAAAGGATAAAGGCATCATAGCTGCAAATTTAAAGTAATGTCTTCTTAAACGCAATGAGCTGCTAAGACCTAACACTGAAAAGTCAGCATGCCGTTCAGTGTGGGAACACAATGGCATATTCAGCGTGAATAAGTGGACAGCCGTCTGGACAGTGGTGTCACTCCACAGGGATGAGACAGGAAGAGGAGCCTTTACAGAGGGGCTGAGAAAAATCTGGACACTTTCACAAGCCCCTTCAAGGGGCAACAAATTCTCGTGTGAATTCTACACTTCCTGAAAGAACAGGGAGTCTGTGCATACACACAAACACAAGGACACACCAACAAAGATCATGTCACATATACAGTCATGGTAGGGGAAGAAAAAAAAAAGGCAAAAAAGGCACATCCTCTTTCAGCTCTATAATTTCACATGTCAGGACATAAGAACCATTTGATCTTCTTATCTATAACAAAATGGCTGGAAAAGGAAAGACTCAAGGTGTTGATATGGTCCAGTCGAAGTCCAGACCTCAACCTGATTGAACTGCAGTGGGAGGGGACCTTAAGGCCAAGTCCACACATAGCCGGGTCTTTATAAAACTGAATATGTCCATCACATCGTTTGAAGAAATGATACCATCCACATGGAATCTGTTTAAAAGAAGTGTTCATCCACACAAACCAGCTGAATTTCATCACTGAGCGTTGTTTTAAACATGCCAAACCCATAGGGGGCATGTTTAAAAGATCATCATTTATGACTGCTGATCCAAAACCGGCGACTGCAACGTTGAATGGTGGCGGTGTTGTGCCTCCATAACGGGAGGGACAGCTGGTGTAAAACTGCTGCCCGCTTTGCAATCGAACGTATTACAGCAGTTGGGTTTGTAAAAACAAACAGGCAAAAAGCATCTGAACCAAGGTAAAACATTTTCCCTTTACTGCATGGTCAAACAATATGTGACGTCAGCGCCGCATTACTTGTCGCAGACTATAACGTGCCGACCTTTAAATCTCCGGTTACCAATGTCCACACGCTAACACAAAAACAGAATTTGCAAATCTTCACTTTGGCTGGAGTTTTCATTATCAGTCGTTTTCAGTGCTATTAAACGGAGGTTACATGTGGATGAAAGGCCAAATCACATTAAAAAAAACCTTTGGTTTACCAGATATCCAGCTACATGTGGACTAGGCCTCAGGGAGCTGAGCCCAAACAAATGTCTGCAAACCTCAATGAACTGAAGCAACGCTGGAAAGAAGTGTGGGACAAAATGCTGATAGTTATACAGAAAACATCTACTAAGTTACTGCTGCTAAACGTGATTCTATAGGCTCTACAACGGCAGCATTGAAAGAACTTTACTTTAACTGTATGTTTTTTCTTTTGATGCGTTGTTGTCTATAGACTTAATTGTTCAGTCAACATGTAACAGGCAGCAGTTTGGGCAGCTGAGGTACAAAAACACTAACATTTTATCCAGCTTTAACATATCTGTAATGTACAAAGATACCACTTATCTCCTCTACTCTCATTTGTTGTTGACAAAACCACTCAGTTTGTTTTTTTTTAAGACCAACACGTTTGCAGCCATGTGCAACGTTCCCGCTTCGGTCTTGTTCCTCTCGTACAGCTCGGGACTCCATGTACTCTTTTTCTAACCTTTTCACAACTCGTGAACTTTGACTCTGACCTTTACGGCCACATCCTCGGTGTCCGACCGCCTGCCCGGCTGCTCGTAGCTGTCCATCTGGTAGCGTATCGGCTGCTTCCTGTTGATAGCTTTGGTCTTTAGAGAGACATCAAAAAAGACAAGGGAGTCAGTGGGGGTTAGGGGGGGATTTCAAGATAGCATTTACTAATAAACATGTTTTCGTTGTCGCTATTGTGGCACAAAACTTGGCTTTCTTTGTCCTTCGTGTGAAGTCACCCAGTTATTGTGCTACAAAGTTCATCCAAAGTCAGACAGGTCTACGTATGAAGGTTTTATTTTGACCTAATTAGGTTTTACCATCATATTATGTTCTCTGGTCATCTGAAGGATTAAATTAATCCTTCAAATTTGGTTAAACAGATTCATCAAAATATATGGGGACTTCATTTAATTTACAAGGGATCTAAACCAACAAACAAGTGAATTTATTAGTTCTTTAATATTTTTTATTTTTATTTTTGTAACTGATTGGACTGTTGCTTACTCTTCAAAACAAAAGTCTGTTTCCAAGTGTCTGCGACTAGTTGGAGACAAAAATCTGAGAAAAGGCAGGAAGATTTCACTCAGAATCGAACTGAATTGGTATTTATGTACATATTTACGTATGTCTGTAGCTACGAATAAATTGCGAAATTTACCCTTCATTCCTGCGAGTGACGTGTAAATTTATTTGTCGCAATTTAGTCACCAAGCGTCTTAATTGTGTCTCAATGTGGTTGCAATTTTTTTTTTTTTTTAATTTGTCTCCAATTGGCGACAACTGGGTTTCACCGGTCGCAAAAACCCTGTCAGTTTTTTTTTTTTTTGCACTTTCTGATTTGCAGACAGTAAATCAAAAAGGCTTTGAGACAAGTTTGATGAGATGCTTTCGGGGCAACATTTGTTTTGTGAAATGTTTGAAGACGTTTCAAAATTCCTGCGACGTGAGAGCAAGACCCTGTGACTCACGTTAGGAATGGTTGAAGAACTATGGAAACTCCCTTAATTTGTCGCCAATAGACACTTCCAAGTGAGACACAGGCTTAAGTCCTAAGATATTGGAATTTTCTCCACAGGCTAAAGTAAAAACCGACTCCTTTATTTGAGCCCCGTTAATGATTTTGTTGACGGATATGTTATGAGTGAAACTCACCACCCCAAAATGTTTTTTCCCCGAATCCAAGGAAACGGATATGTCTCCGTTTCTCCAGCTGTCTTCTCCTATTTCATCACTCTGCAGAAACTCGCCGAGCTTCTGGACGCTGCAGCAACAAACAAACACGACTCCGTGAGATGTGCCACCATTAAGGTTCACCGTACCATTCCGATACCAGCGATCTCTCAGGAGTTTAGAGTTTCCCTTCTCCGCAGTCAGCCTTCCTTTAATTAGATTCACCACCGGAACCATCTCCAGTTTGTTTTTCCTTGTTTAGTCATCTCCGCATCCTGCTCTCTCAGCTACAGCAGCACCATCAGCTGTCCTCGGCAGTAAAACTTCACAAAGTATTTACAAAAAAATAAATAAAACAAAACTCACCTGACAAGGGCCTTCACAGCAAACCTGACCACAGTGGACAGCAGGAAGAGCGGCGTAACCAGGATGTGGAACAACGCCAGTGACGCGAAGGCTTCTGAGGGTTTGGGGCTGGTTTCGAAGATGATGTGATACGTCACGAACGTCTACAACAAATGATGTTACGTGTCATCGCTGCTTCTTCGTGTTCAGTAATTCAGAATTTATAACCTAAAATTACGATGAAGTTGGGACATTTTAAAAATGTACATAAAACACTTAATGCAATGATTTGCAAATTTCAAACGTATATTTTATTCACAATGGAACATTGTAAACATATAAAATACAGAATCTTAGAAATTGCAATTCTGTGGGGAAAAATAAGCTAATTTTGAATTTCATGGCAGCAACACAACTCAAAAAAGTTGGGACAGGGGCAACAATAGACTAAAAATCAGTGGTACAGATAAGATACAGCTGGAGGAGCATTTTGCAACTAATTTGGGTTATTGGCAGCATGTCAGTAAGAGGACTGGATATAAAAAGAACATTTTAGAAAAGTTGAATCTCTCAGAAGTAAAGTTGGGCAGAGGTTCACCAGTCTGGAAAAACTGTCTAAAAATAGTGGAACAATTTCAGAATAATGGTCATGAACAGAAAATTGGGAAGACTTTGAATATCTCATCATCTATAGTTTATCATAATCATCAAAAGAGCTCAAGAATCTGAAAAAGATTTTGAGCTCTAAGGACAAAAATATCTGATGTCATCTTGGGGCCCTCAGGGGCCACTGCATTAAAACCAGGTCTGGTTCTGTTCTGGACTCAGGAACACTTCCACAGATCGTTGTCTTTAAACACAGCTCACTGTACCATCCACTAATGCTGCTTAAAGCTCTATCAGGCAGAGAAGAAGCCAGATGTGAACACCATCCAGAACCTCTGCTGTCTCCTCTGGACCAAAGGAGAACTGTTCTGAGGTCAGATGAATCAAAATATTAAAATTCTCTTTCGAAACGCTCTTTGTACGCCATGTTCTCTGGACTAAAGAGGACCATATGACCATATGTCCTGTTATCAGTGCTCCGTTCAAAACCTGCCTCTCTGATGGTATGGGGGTGCATTAGTGCATATGGCATGGACAGCTTACACATCTAGAAAAGCACCATTAATGCAGAAAATCATATGCAGGTTTTAGAAAAACATCTGCACCCATTTAGTAAAAAAGACCCAGAAGTGTTGAACAGCTAGAATCCTCCATCAGATAGGAACGAGACATTCCCTCTAAAACCTTCAGCAGCTGCTCTCCTCAGGTCCAGATGTTTACAGACTGATGTTAAAAGAAGAGAGGAGGCCTCACAGGAGGGAAATATGGACCTGTCAGAACTTATTTGAGACATGCTGCTGCAATAAGATTCAAAGATACCTTATCCTCCTTTAAAAAAATAAATAAAAAAAGAACATTTCATATGTTTATGTTCCATTGTGAATAAAATATGGGTTTAGGAAATTTGCAAATTATTGCATTCTGTTTTTATTTACATCGTACACAACATCCCAATGTTTTTCTTGGATTGGACTAGTATTTTAAGTCACATATGAAACTTAAAAAAAGAAAATAAACTCAGTGACATTTCAGAGTAAATGAGGAGGGGGGGGCTTACCGCAAGAACAGCAGCGATGGGAATAGCAGCGTTCATGAAAACTACACAAAGAATAGAAAAAGTTTACTGGAGTGAGCTCAGAAAACTTTTCAGTAAAGTTTTACAACTAACAATTTTTAAGCAAACAAATTAAGGACTGTATAAGAAATAATTTCATGCTAGTATTACACTGTTTTGTGTTTTGCAACATTAGTTGGCAAACTTGAGAACTGGGAGATTAGTTTGAACAGGAATCGGTGGATCTATCCTCAAGAGCAAGGACAATAGTAAGAGAATACTCATATTTCCTAATGTCCTGATGCTTGCTCAATAATCCAGGTAGATAAATCTAACAAGGCTGAGTCATGTCCTCCTCTGTGCTGTTAAGTGCAAGGAGGACTGATCAGTTATGCATCGGGGGAAACAAAGCAGCCACTGGCCAAAAGGAAGGCCCATCGTCATCAGGCCAGGACTCTGCAGGCCAGCGGTCACTCTTTCAGGGATGAAGATGTGCTCATCCTCGATAGAGAGAAACGTTGGTTTGAGAGGAGAGTAAAGGAAGCCATCTTTGTGAAGAGAACCTGTCCGTCGTCAAACAGGGCGGGGGCCTCCGTGTCCAACTGTCTCCCTCCTACAATGCTGTTATTGCGAGTATCACTCAGTCCTCTGAATAGCAAGCGGCCATCAGGGCCCTAACGATCGCACATTAGGTTGATAGTCCTCCTTTTGCCCGTGAACAACTAGTTTTGGGTGTCACCAGCAACTGGTTGCTTCACTACGTGAAGGTGCTGCTTAGAAGGCTGAGGTTGCTGGCAGCTCCTCTGACTGAAGAAGACTTTTGGATAAAAGACGAAACGTTCTCAACACAGAACCCATCCGGAGAATTTGACTTGACTTTGTAAGATCATATTTCTTAGTTTTCTCTAAGAGAGTAGTCGACATAACATAACATCCTCAGACAGTCATTGTCTTCATGGATCAACATGTTGTCAAAACAGAGGTACTCTTTTCTTTAGGACATTGAGACACTGACTCAGTGAAAACTTTATTCTTCAAACTAAATAACACTTTGCAGTTTTTGGCCCCTACACATGTAATGTTTATGATGGAATCCGGTTGTCTGCATTAAGTTGTTGGACATTAAATGGACTACAATGTCAGAATGTCCAATGATGCCATGTTGGGATCGTTTTTGTTGACGTGGTGTTTTGTTCTTACATGATTTTGGAATTACACGCAGTTTTCATGCAGATATACATCACCTCAACTCCTGCTGGACGAGCCATTGTACGGACTGACATGTCATTCAGTTTATAAACCTTTACACTACCATCAGTTTAGCATTTCACGGTTATTTTGACGGAAATGTTCTGATGTCCCTGCAGGAAGAGCGCCAAGCTGCACCAGAAGTGCTACAGTTGGCTGCTGCTGCTATTTGTGCTTGCAAATAACCACAGAATTCACTGTAAATAATTGCGCATTGAGAAACTGAGTGTTTTCTAGGTTTATAAAACAGCATTCGCTTGGACCACTATAACGTCATTTTAAACTGGAGTCGTTTTTAAGATGGCAGCAGTACACTTTGGTCTTGGTCATGTTCGGACTAGTTAGCAGCAGTTAGCTCGTCATTCTGATCAGAATTAACCCATTTCTCCAAACCGAGGCTGTTCATAAAGCAATCCACAACAGGTAAGATAATTGTTCATACCCTGTCCACATATTCCCACCATTTGAACTTTCACTTTCAAAAAATAAAGCCTCAACGACAAATGAGGCGATTTAAGCTCATCAGAGATTTGCTTTTGTGATGTCTGACAGAACTCCTACATGCAACAGAAGCAAATCAACATCTTGAAGGCAATAAAAAATAAGTAACATAATGCGTTAAGTGTGTTTCTTACTGGACATGGATGTGTAGAAGGCAAACGTCTTGAGGCTGGTGAGCTCTTTGCCTCTGGTTTGCTCCACTTTGCCACAGAAAATATCCTCCCAGGCATAGAGCTTCAGCAGCTTTATACCCTTTAAGATCTCAGTAGTCTTTTTTAACCGGTCTGTGGAGTGTTCCTAAACAAAAAAACAAACAAAAAAAAACCCAACAGGAACACTTTGGGTCACATTTGTGCTGTGTATTTAATGAAGAGGTTTGACAAATAGAGACAAAACGGGTACACAAACAAACTGCTTACTAGTGAGCTCTTCTGTGTGTCTGCCAGCTTTGTAGCTATGCGGTACTGAACCGGAGCCAGCAGAACAATAACCGAGGCTCCAACCAAGGCACTCCAACCCAACAAGTAGTAGAGCAGAATCACTCCCATCACAATCTGAAACACAAAAACCAAACATCACTGAACGATCGCAAGACTTCAAAATATATAAATCCGGGCGCATCAGATAGAGTTTAAAGTTACAGTACCTGTACGGGCATAGCCCAGAGGTTGGGACAGAGGAAGAGGAACCACATCAGCTGGTTGGTCTCTATGGCAACCAGGTTGTTGATCTGACCCAGTGTCATCTCCCCCATTGACATGTTGGAGGTGGACAGACGCAGGATTTTGTTGTAAATCATCGCCTTAATGAGACACAAAAAAAAAGTTAGTTATATTAACATGACGTGGATAACGACGACTCCTGGCTCCTAACATTGTTGATTTGTAAATCTTCATCACGGCCGGAATTTTTTGCACAGCCCTTGAAGACATGGATGCAGTTTAAACGCACTATTATCCGAGAAAAGCTTTGGAAAATATCTCATGAACCATTGAATGAATTTTAATAAAACTCCCTTGATTCACATCTAAGAACAATAAACTTTTGGACTTAACTTACTTAAGATGGTGGCCACAGCTAATCAACCTCAGCAAACACAAAAATGTCTATAACTCTGTCATGAAGCGTGGAGACAGAGGTGAACCCAGAACGCAGACTCAGAGCTGAAGAAACTAATTTATTAACTAAAGAAAACCATCAAAACAAAAGGGCTGACGTGGGAGCAAAACTAACAAAGACTAAATCCAAAAAAACGAGAGAACAGGGCATGGCAAGGAGCAAGACACAAGGAGACCAAAACGGAATGATCCAGTGACTAGTGAATGAGAAAGACCGGTACTTAAAGACAGAGGATAATGAGAAAAATGGACACAGGTGAGTGAGAAACAATTACCAGCAGGTGGAGATGGGCGTGGCAGACCTAACAGGAAAAGTACTGGGGAGGTGGAGAGTGACAGCAAACATAAACAGGAAAAACTAAACTGAAACAAAACACAAACTGAAATCACCAAACCATGACAGAAACAAGACAATAATCAAAAATAACAAACTGAAAATACCAGATTATGACAAACTCATCTTTTTTCTACAGTTATTGAGCTAAAACTTGAAGTGTCATTAGTTGAGAGTTATCCCCAACACATACTCTGAGTGCTAACAAATCAAGCAGGAAGGACGTAGGATCGCTTCCCGACCTGAGGCCCGGGGCCTTTCTGGGTTTACATGTTCTCCCTTTTACCAGTTTCCTCCAAAACTGGTAAAATTGTCCCTAGGTGAGAGTGAAAGCGAGAATGGTTGTTTGTCTCGTTTGTCTCTATGTGTCCAGGGTGTCCCCTGCCTCTTGCACAGAGACTGCTGGAGATGGATGGATGGATGGATGGATGGATGGATGGATGGATGGATGGATGGATGGATGGATGGATGAAAATGCCGGCGGCGTCATTTCACTGAGTGACTCATCCAAACAAACCCATGTCTGACATAACAGTTATGGAGAACTGCCTGTTTTGAAAACATCTGTGCGACGAAGCTTCTTCACAGTTGACCTGCTTTCTCCTGAAACATTTTACCGAACTGCAAGCGCCGACGCGTTCCCGCAGCTCGTGCACGAAGCAGCGCCTCCGTCTGACGCTTCACTCACCAGCAGAGCTCCTCGCAGGTTGATGCCCGTCTCGATGGTGACGTAGTAGGAGGCCTGCAGGAAGGTCCTCTGCAGGACTAAAGCCAAGAACAGCAGAACAGCCAGGACCGAACTGTTCCTCAGAAGCTCAGTGGTGAACATGAAGTAGACTTTTAAACCATTTTCCTGCAGGCACAAACACAGAATAATAAAAAAAGTGAATAATAACTTTGTAAAACTTTGAATAAAAGAGGCTTTCTTGTTGCGCATTTTGCAAGTATGGATGAGTTGATATTTCTGTCGTTTACACAAGAGACAATGAAATTAACATCATCAATATTGGCAAATAATTGCTTGGGTGTCAGGTTTTATTTTAAAGCAATTACAGATATTGTGATGAAATCTTTTAAGATTTTTCAGCAATTTACAAATTATCACTGAAAGGTTTGATTTTATTACTTTATTGTGTAAACATAAATATAATACTCCAGCTAAATTAGGTTAAATGGAAAAATAAACTTAAGCATTTCTAAAAAAATAAACGGAAAAGAGGTGAGCGCATATGTATTCACCCCCTTTGAAGCTTCAATCATTACCTTCAGAAACTACCTATTCAGGTAAATAAGATCCGCCTGTGGCCACATGATCTCATACAGATAAAACATAATGAATACCACATTGTCACCATTAAATGACCACCATTAAAATAAGGCAGAATGTTTGGAATGTCTTCTTAAATGAGACTAAAACTGAACCTTGTGATCATATCTGGCACAGACATAACACCTTGTATGCTGTGAACACCATCCCCACAGTGAAGCACGGTGGTGGCAGTGTCATGCTTTGGGGATTGGCTTCATCAGCAAGGACTGGGAAACTGGACGGAGGTGAAGGAAAGCCGGATGGTGTGAGAGAGAAAAACTCTTCGAGGGAAACTAGTTTAGGTGTTTTGAAACCGGAACGGAGACCTTTCAGTCTCTGATGAAGCAACAATCCAGGGGTTTAAGGAGAAACAAAAAAATGTCCTGGAACGGTCCAGTCAAATCCTCAGTCCAACTGAGCAATCTCTGGTTTGATTGGACACAAGCTGCAGCAGCTTTATGACGAAGAACAAACTGCTGCAGAAGGTGGCTCCACGCCCCGACATGCAAACCAGTCTGAGATTACGTTTTTAACTCCAGGTTGTACGGAACGAAACGAAACGAAACGAAAAGCCCCATCTAATGCGGCCGCGCGCTGTGGATTCAAAAACCCGATGGTGAAGCTCTGCGTCAAAGTGCCGCGACGTGCGAGGTGAGTGGGGAATTTTCCACATCACTTCAAAATGCAGCCCTGCTCTGTGTTCTGTCTCAGCTACCCATTACTCCCTCTTAAACACACCTGACAATGATATAACAGCGTCCAGTCGCAGTGAATGAAAACATACCGTCATTAAAAAAAAAAAAAAAAAAGCATCTGCTCTGCTTCTCCTTCGAGCCGCGACCTTTGGAGGGGGTTGGCATGAATTAAAGAGGAGTTCGTGAGCTCTGCCAGCACAACTGTTCCTTTGCCAGCCGTCCATAGGAGCGTCTGGTTTCTTTCCGTCTGCCTCACCCTCTTTAATGTGCTGTTGACTTGTGGGATCGTTGAGCCACGAGGTCGGCCCAGCTCATCTTGATTTATTACAAAAAGTGGTGTGAATTAGGCCTACACGGTCAATCAAAAATGCACTTTTTCAGTGAGTGCAATATCAGTACAGTAGTTAACTTTTTACAAAATTCCAGAAGCAAACTGCATGCCAAAATCAGATGAACCCCTCCCTCCCAGCCAACTTAAGAGTATTGGCTGTGGTGATGACAAAACCGGTGGGTTTATCGCAACTAATACCATCATCGCAACATTCATCAATAACACAACTACGTGCTTCTCTA
Organism: Kryptolebias marmoratus; assembly: GCF_001649575.2. Lineage (NCBI taxonomy): Eukaryota > Metazoa > Chordata > Actinopteri > Cyprinodontiformes > Rivulidae > Kryptolebias > Kryptolebias marmoratus. The sequence continues at coordinate 5,644,760 of NC_051447.1, read as the reverse complement.
ATATTGTGTTAATGTGAACACTTATAGAGGATTAAAACTGCTGACATCCACGCTAAATATTAAAAATACTGGATTGTAATAATGTGCCGATACATTTTAGGAGAAAAAAAAAATGGGCTTGTTAGTATATGCCGGTATTTATTTCTCATGTTTCTTCTGTGCATTAATTAAAACAGGTAAGTTTAAGGATAAAGGCAAAAGTTAGGGATGTCCTGAGCTGATTGCAAGCATCGGCTCGGTGACCACATCCAGGCAATTATCATTAATAGGAGTCAGAGTAGCTGAAGCAGACAATTTTCATAGGTGTGGTCAGACTGAGACCATCGCTCACACAGGTGAGGCCTACATGGCAAGTTGCTGGGGATCCATGAGGGTTTGTGGGTCATTCCCTGATGTATTTACCCAGGCAGTGACTACCAAAGACCCGCAGGATCTCCTCAATGTATTCCTACACTAGTTAAAAATAAATGAATAATCTGAAACAATTATTTTCATTTGGAGAAAGCTCACCAGACTTCTAAAATTTAGAGCACAGAAATACTGCACAAGGAGCCACTTTTTTTTTTTTTTTTTTTACGAATCGTTTCGCAAAAACGTTGCCAGCGAAGCAGCGATCAACCTACAATTTCTTCCTGTTTGAAACCCACTTTTTCAACATATGGTTTATATAAATGTATTAAAATTTTATTTTATTTATACATATATTTATTTATATATATATTTATTTTTATATAATTTCCTTCATGCAACTCCATCTTTTTCATATTTCTTTACTATTTATTGGTTGAGAAAAAAAAGGAGGGCGAAGACACAAAACCTAAATACAGATTTTTTTTAAAGTACAACAAATAAAACTAAAAACCCACAGATCACGCTAATTAATGAAGGCAGTTTTTTAGTTGACGACAGACTTTAGTACATTGAAAACCAAAGTTTTCTTTGTTCAAGTTTTTAATCAGAAATCTAATTCAGAAATCTGAGTTCTTTAAAAATTCTTTAAAAATAACAAGATTTGTAGACAAATACGGGGCTATCTAGTTGGTTGTTTTGGTTGTGAAGGTCCTAGACATCTATAATAGGCCTGGAAACGTGTGAGAGCATGTGTAACATCATAGCAGCAGTATATTATTAAATTACAGACACATTATTTTACCAGATGATGACATGAAGACTGCGACCAACGCCTTAGTGACATCGCAGTGAGTCACTGGACTTTAACAGCAGCCACTCCGTGACCTGGGATGTCCCACTAATCTGCTCTTAATCTCGAACACAACAATCCTGTGCCTGCACCTAACAAGACTTTAGTCTCGTTTGTAGTTTTAGTAACATTAGCAGAGCCAAAGTATGAGCAAAGGGCACAAAACCATTTTGCATGACTAAGATGGTGTCACTGTGAGCTCTTGTGCAATCTGTTAGTGAACCAGAACCAAATTTCAGCTCAGCGTCTGCAAACAGTTGTAGATAATTTCGAGTGAGCCAACCCAATGATCACTTTCTGAAAGCTTCAATAAAACCTGCCCACTGGTTCATGAGATGTTCTGCTAACACGATAGACAAACAAACGCACAGAGACTAAAACATTGTCGCTTTTTGGCAGTAGGTGATAATAAGAGATGGTTCAGGACCTTTACTCGGTACTGCACATTTGCTTGCACAGTTATACTGAGGCACATGCATTTCAGCTCAATTTAATTTATTTAAAATGGCGCCAATTCACAACAGAATTCAGAAGGAAGTAAGGTGTAATGAGCACATTTTACTGTCATTGTCTAAGGCTCCTTTGGTATTATTGGACTGCTATGGTTAATTTAAAACCTCAAACATAATGCTGACAAATATCAATATTTCAGAATGACTAAGACATTTATATAAAAAAAAGTTGATTCTTCACCGACAGAATGAAAGAATCTATGATATCCCATTTTATTTTTGTGTATCTGTCTCGCATTTCTACGTCCTATTGAGACATGTGGCTATTAAAAAATAATTTTTTAAAAAGGCAGCATAGGCAAATGTTAAAGTCACCTTCCCTACAGGAGGCGACAGCAGAAAACAGGGGTTTACTACTCTTATAATAAAACAAGCAAGTAATCTTAATATGAAAAAATAAACCCACAATAATTTACTTGCATTGCAAAGCCTATTTAATAACACTTTCTTATTCCTATTACTGGCTTGTAATAATCAATAAAAACACTGCTCCTTTCCCACCTTTTTATATATATATATATATATATATATATATATATATATATATATATATATATATATATATCATAGCTGTGAGCCTATTTGTTGTGTTACAGTTGGTATTAAAGTGTGTTCATATTGTTAACTTTTACTTCATATCAGGAAAATGCACTGTATATTATACATGTATAGTACAGTGCACATCATGCCTCTCTTAGGTTCTTCATTTTTATTCTTGGAATCATTCTTTTTTATTATTATTAGACTTAACACCCAGCGGTGTCACACACTTCTGTTCTCTCTTCTGTGGACACATCTAATCCCACCCCTGCAAATCTTGGCTCGTCTAAAGATATCTTCACTTCAGAAGCGTCAAGCGCTCCCCCTGTCGCCGCCCACCTCAGCGCACCCCCATCGATGCAGCAGAATCGAGCGCACCTCTCGCCTCGGAGGAGCCGGCCGGTGCAGCGTCAGGAATAAAGACGACGCCGGCAGACCCCCGCCGACCGGTCGGCGCTTCTCGATTAGAGCTTTACAGAATAAGTTTTCAGTTAGTGCTACAGATATTACTGAAGGAGTAATACGAGACTTCCAAACCCACGTTCATCTTGTCCGCTGAAGGAGGATCATCTTTGACATTCAGGTTATTCACGATGCCAGAGATGCAGAGAGGCCCGGCGAAGCCCAGCAGGTCCGCCAGGTAACGGAAGGTGCTGCTGAGCAGGATGGGACGGCCGAACGCCCGATACATGGAGCGCCAGATCGACGGGGACCGATCTGGCTCCTCGGGTGTCTGCGCAGCAAGAGGTGGATGGAAACCAGATGAGCAAAGCAGGTGATTCATTTGGGAAATCAGCGGTAAAATAACCTTAAAAATAAGTTTCAAACCGTCTCCTCGGCTCACCCTCTGATCCTCATAGGCGTCTTTGAGTCGCAGGTAGTTGGTCAGGGCTCTCATGGCGATGGGCAGCTTGCCGATCTTCTTCAGCTCTATCGGCCTCTTATGGGCTCCAATGATGAGAGGATTCATCCACCAATATGTCGCCTAGAAATGTGCCAAAAACTTGCTCTGTTTTCTGTAACCACGCGCCAACTCTTGCTCCAACGAAATCTCCCACAGATAAAACAGAGTTAGCTCAAAATAAGCTGGGCTGCGGTTCAGTTTTTACCTTTTATTTGGACATCTATGGATTTGGATTTAGCTTATCGTTTTACTCCACTCATCTTAAAAACAGTCAAGATAATCTACCTTGGAGAGCAGGTTGACAAACGGCTGCAGAAAGCGAACCCCCAAATCCTGCAAGTCTTCTGGTGGTTTCACCTTCTGAGGGTTGGTAAAGAATACGTATTTCTACAAAGAAAAAAAGAAACAAAACACAGGCAAAAACGTTTACGTAAAAAAGAAGAACGGCTGAAAGTGGGAGTTTTGCCGGTGCTGTTCGGAAACGCGGTAACCAACCCTGACTCGGATGACGTTGACCTCCACCGCCATCAGAAGCCCGTACAGGATCACCAACAGAGCCGTGATGCAGAACCTCAGGTGCCGCGGGCCGACACTGAACACTGCAAACTGCCACAGCTTTATGGACTTCGTGATGAACGCCAACACCCAGTAAATGAAGAGTACTGCAGGGGGGAGTGGCAAAAACTGGGATATTTAAAGGGCCGTTGCTGCAAAATACCAACACAATCTGTGATATTTAACCTTTTTACAAAGGAAAAAAAAAAGAGCTCTTAGTACCTAATTTTGTTCTTATGCACAGGTAATTTTCAGATTTAATAATAATGCTTTGCTTTATTTTTGAACTGGCTTGATTGTAAGAACTACAGAACATATCAAATTTGGAAAATGAAAAAAAAAAAAAGAGTGCAATAATTCTAACTTTTATTTTGACTTTTACCGTAACACATAAGTATGAACCCAAGTAATACATGTTTTGTCTCATCGTCTTCATTTATATTATTTAAATACATTTTACATTTGTACATTTTTTTAAAAAACAGATAAAAATGAAAACAGAACAGACTCGTGCAGCTCCCGTCATCTTACCCAGCAGCAGTTTGGGGAAGTTGGACGTCTCTATGTTGTGGTAGTAAACCACCGATGTCGTGGCTGCTATGAAACCCATGAACGCTGGCATGAACAGATGGAGGTTGTTGTGGCTCATAACGCTACAGGAAGACAGAAACTTAATATCCAAACCACATTTTCAGGGGAAAAGCAGTTTTTTTCCAACCGCACCGGACTCACTTGCTGGCGGCAAGGCCTTCTGCAAACTCGCACACGTGGACAAAGAGCAGCAGGAAGGTGAGGATCCACCTCATGTTGTGGCCGGGGAAATGGAGCCATGTGTTGTGATGGATTTGCACCTTCGAGCTCTGACTTCCCCAGCCTGGAAGATCAACACAAATACGGAGACCGATCAGCTCTTCCTGCTTCCTCTGTTCATAAAATTTAGCATTTTTGAAAGGAATACATGTCAAACACGTGCCAGTGTTTTAGATAAAGAGCTCATACGATCTGTTCGAGTTCAGAGTATGTAATAAAGATGACTCTTAGCTACTACCACACCAAGTTTTAGCTCAATATTTGCACAATCAACTGAGTTATCGTCATGTTTGTTTTTGCTCATGTCAATAAACTACGACAGCCATTTTTAACCAAGTCGGCACAAAACGTTATTTAGTTGTGAGTTTTATTAGAATCTATCTAGTGAATCATGAGATATTTTGCTAAGAGACAAAGAGGTTAGACTCCAATGGTTAATGCCCAAGTTTTAAACAAACTTCTCGTGCAATTTGTTGGCATTAAGAGTATGTGATGGAGATCAGTGTTGGCGACTACCGAACCGAATTTTAGCCCAATATCTGTAAAACTGTCTGAGTTATCGCCACCTTTGTATGCGCTAAAATAGTTAGGTTGTGGTGGCCATCTTGAATGAAGTTTACCCCAAAATTTCATAAGTCGAAGATGCATGTCCAGTAATTAATTTAAAGAAAAGTTCATTAAAATCTGTCCACTAGTTCCTGAGATTTTTTTGCTAATAGACAAACACACACACACACACACACATCTGATATTTAGGACAGGAGGTGACAATTAGATGCACATTACAAAAACAGACATATTCTCTTTTTACATTTAAAAAAAATAACCCTAAATCTGTCATGGAACATTACTAATAGCACATTCAGTTTGAGAATTGCTGCTGAAATGCTACTTTTAACAATGACTTCTTTATTTACAAATTTTTTTTTTTCAACCCATAGATCTGCAGAAAAGAAAAGAAAAAAAAATTTGGTCATAAATCCTCATAAATGTAATTACTACAAACCTTCATAAAGCTTTATAAAGCCAAGAAAATCGTGCAACTATAAAAATGACGCGTTTTAGCTATTAATTTAGACAAAAAAAAAGTCATTCAATTAAAATAAATGTTTTCTTGATAAAGTGGACAGTGTTTTTCTAACTAAATGGAACAAGAAGTTTACAAGACAGAAACTAAAACAGACAAAGAGTCATCGAGCATCAATTAGTGAGTCCCGTGGGAGAAAGCTGGGAGCTGGGGGCTCGTGGTGGGAACCGTTCTCCAAAGCTACAGAGAACATCTGCTTCTGCAGAAGTCACTTTCTGCACACAAACACAGATCCTTTGAGTACAGACAGCGATCCAGAAACACTAAAACTACAATAAACGAAAGCAGCGTTCCTTGAGGGGATGCATGTCGCCCGCGAGAATCTGGGTGATCTGATCTGTTAGCGCTCAGATATTCCAGATCTCTGGGGATAAGTCACTTTAACTCAATATTTTTGCTAACAGGCAGGCAAACACACAGGGAATTATATGATTGCCTACTTTTCATAGCAGCAGAAAATATTCCTTCTTTCCATGTTTTGACTTTTGTTTGTCATTTCCTTTTTATTTCTTTATACACTGATGTTGTTTTTGCAGCCTTCTGTTCAATTCCACTCATCCTATTAAATTTTTCCACTTTCATTTTCTTTTTCCAGGTCATTTAGAAAACCCAAAAAGCAAAAAAAAAAAATGGCATCTCTGGCTCAGTATGAAGGCAAATGGCGGTTGAAGGACCCAAATGCAGAAACCAAGGGATTTTATTACCGGAACAAAACTGATTTAAACAGACTGGACAAAAGCTAGAAACACGTAAAAACTTACAGCAGGGCAGAACGGGTAAAGAAAGGGTCTGATAAGAAATAAATGAGACTGTATTAACTGAAGGAATATAACAAATAAGGAGCAGGTGTGATTATTAATAAATTAGAACCAGGTGCGGGGGAAGCAGATGGCTAGATAAACTAAAACAGGTACTGATCTGACTAAAAAAATAAAATACATAAACCAAAGGAAGAAATAAGACCAAAACTTGATCAAACTAAAATTGAGACAAATCCTGATAGCTTCTGTTTTGTTGCACAGCTGAGTTTTTGCAGATTTTCCATCGTTTTGACAACTGTAGTACTGAAATTAACCACAGCCCTCATCTACACAAATTAACCACTGCCAATATTTTATTTTGAAACGTATTCTCTGACATGCTGGTAAAATTTAAATTAAATCCCTGCTGTGTTCTTATTAGAATGGTTATAAAAAAAGTGTGCTTGAGAAAGAGGAAAAGCTCTTATAAACAACATCTGCTCCGGTTGCCAGATCTCACGCAGTGATGCAGGAATCACAGATTACAGCATCACAGCACAACACAGCAGCAAGCCACGCAGGGTTTCGTCGTTTGCCTCTCTGCCACACAGCTGTTTAAGAGGTTAAATGTTTCAAATCAAATCAAACAAAACAAAACAAAACCAGAAGCACTCGGTGACTGCCAACCTGCGCCGAGGCCATGGCATCAAAAGAATCGTGACCTGGATCATGACCCAACATTTTCTAAATATTTCATCCAAATCTGTTTCTTAGTTTTTAATAACCTCCTTAGCAAAGGGAACGAGTTGACCACTTTTACAAAGTGGTCAACTGTGACCTTGACCTTTATCCGGATCGCCACCAAAATCTAACAACTTGTTTGTTGTGACAACCCCAACGTTTCCTGAAGATTTCAACGAAATCTATTCATTAGTTTTTTAGGTAATCATGCGAACAGACAAACAAATCAACGCTACCGAAAACACAACTTCCTTGGTGGAGATAATAACTAATAATCCATGTATGGATCACATGTGACTTTCAGACAAAAGGCTTGGAAAAAAAGCAGGCCTAAATTTAATTCTGGCTTATTTCAAAACTATATTGGAATGCACAATAAATCCCATATATCACGATATACAATATATTGCATTTATCATGTATTTTGTGAGACACCATATATCGCGACACACCATAAATTGCAATAATGTACCATCTTCTCCTAATCACTACATTAATCCAAACCTGTATAATGCATGAAATGGCACAATGACACTGCAGAAGGAGGAAATCTGTACCAACCAAGCGGGCACACTAATAAGCTGCTCTCTGCAAGTCCAACGACCAGGCTCTGCGATAGGATGGGAGCGCATTTGTGTGTGCTCGGAAAACGCTGGTTTCCATTTCTGCGATAGCAGGGTTAATGCGGGAAAGTCCAGATTTTAGAGGGACATATTGCTGCCTTCGAGGATACATCTTTCCAGGGCTTGTTGTCAAGCCTTGTTGAGCCCTCACGATTTAGGATGGGGGCAATCAGGACCACAGGGAGGCGCACTGGATGGGCAGCTAGGCCTATACGAGAGGGATTCGGGCAGGAGGTGACTCGAGTATCAAGAAACAAGTTATCCAGACGATGGGAGGGTGGACTCCACACTACAGACATGCAGGTGGGTGGGAACTCAAGACCGTGCCGGAAACCATATTACTACTTATACATCCTTTAGAAAGTCAAGTTTTATTGTCTTCTCTGCTCATATTGGATAATATTAGATCACGTGAGTCTCAGACATAAGCTGCTCAGCCTTTTACAGAGAATGTAAAGATTCTGAAATTTAAAAAAACGGGACTATCCTATTCTGTTGGACACCTTAAGAGTTGTTTGCAACATTTTAAATGTTGTGAGATAAAATAAAAACATCAGAGACTGACGAAACCTTTGCAGTTGTAAGTTCCGTCTGTGTTGCATGTCTGGGATGCAAATAAATAAATAAATGGATGCATGTTAGATAGCTTACCAATAAAGAGGATGGGAAAGGTGATGAAGAGCAGGAACACATGGGGAACCAGGCTGAGAGCGTCCACGAAGCAGCCGTTTTTCAGCACGTTCTCCCCGATCTTGTAGGGCGTGAGATTCTTGTTGCTGCCACAGAACGCCCACTCCATGCCACCGGCCTGCAGATCCGCACAAACCTGGAGTCGCTCTGTGAGGACGACACGTAAACACAGCCGGGAAAAAAATTGAAATAAGAGACAAAAACAAATATCAACCGTCCCGTGCTACGTGAGCTACTTTGAACACAAGGTCAGACGTTTCTGTGGCATGTCAAGTTTAAGAGCTCGCACTCAGGAGCACGGGCTCATGTGAGACATGAGAGCTATTTCAGTGGCACTGCGACATGTTCTCTGCATCCCAGTCCTTCACCGTAAATAAACCCGAAGAGTTGAAAATCCGATACGCTGCAATGATCCTATAAGCTAATCTCTAAATGGTTTCTAGCTTTAAGAAATTTAACAAAGTCTTTACTTATTTTCTTATCACAAAACTGCTTCATGTCTTAACCACATTAGATTTGGAAAGCTGCATATATTTAAAAGCATTTATTGTGGGTTTCATTTGTTTAGAGGTTCACCAAATTAAACTTCAACTTCTTGTGGGAGAGAAAATATTCTTGCTGCTGCTTCTATTTTAGGACTGGAGGATTTAAATATTTACACACGGAGTAACCTTATAGCAAGGCAATAAAGGCACAGATATTTACTCCTCATATTTCTATCAAATCAAAAAAAGCGTAAAACACTTTAAACAAACATCTCCAAAAACACTTCCAATATAAATGTTTGTTTTTTTTTAATATTGCTCTGTGGTATGATTTGGTTGGCTTCAGTTATCGTTTAAACATCTGAAATGTCGAAAGTTTTACTCAGAAATTTGAACTGGATTAGAATTGGAGTAAATTGACATGAGCAAACCAGCAGACTTTTAAAAAGGAGAACTTTGGATTTGCAGGATGCAAGTAATGAACGTGATGACAAAAAAAGGGAGCCCAGTGTTTGGTTGATGGTGAGATCACAGAAAAAAACTGCAGCTGCATTAACATGAATTATATTTTATTTTTAAAAAGATCACTTAGGTCAGGGAAGAAAGACACCAAGTGATATTGAACACTGGATGAAGCAATGGATGGATGGATCAAATGATGACTGGATGAATTGACAGCTGGATGGATGGATGGATGGATGGATGGATGGATGGATGGATGGATGGATGGATGGATGGATGGATGGATGGATGGATTCGGGACAGAACATGGTCACACTGCTGATCTGAGTCTGTCTTTCAGTCCAAGCTGGTCCCACACACGATTGACCGAGCTGTCCGCTGGAGAACGTCAACATGATGCAGGCGGACCTTAGACACCTGCTCATGTGTGGATGAGCATTGAAAAAGGGTGCCGTGTCAGGAGCGGTAAGACATGTGGATGTCACTGATGCAGTGCTGTGGTATCAGGGTCCCCCAAATCACCACCGGAGGTGACCTGAAGGCGGACACGCCACGAATCCAAAAGTAACACAGGTGGGTATTTCCACAGTGGAGGCAGGGTTGGTCCTCTTCCCTCTGCATCACCATACACACACAGACTGGTCCTTAAAGGTCCAAAGTCTCAACGATAAACGTGGTACAACACCACTTATCAGTCCTTGACTTCTGGTTACAGCACCCCTCCAAACGCACCAGTGTTAATGGCAGCCTGCACACAAACTCATGATCGACTGATCCCAGCTGTCGAGACAGTGCAGAACAACGTGGGGTGATGAAGAAGTCCAACACCTGCATCTGGCATGACAATCCACCTTTGGGGTGGTCCGTCTTGGGGCAACCTAAACGCGCACATTCCCAGATTCCAACATGGCGCCGCTGGGAGCTCCACATGACGACACGACACAAACACTTGACCTCACGCAAACTGCATCGAGCGCAAGCAATGCAGCCTAATGTACCTGAAAGGCACATCTGGTGGCCTCGGAACCCTCCGTTTTGACTGACTGCCCGACGCTCTGGTAACTGCCTGATAACACCGCCACTGGTGCCTTGCGAATGGAATCAGTGACACGCCCATCACCGGGCTGCATGTGGACCAAACTGCACCTGCTGGGTGCTTGACATTGTTTGAGTCAGCGAGTATAACATACATGCACACAGAAATCAAATAGAAGGACGGATTCATGAAGAAAACTAATTAACATTCACTACTTCATTTTAAATTACTGCCTCATCTGCTCTGATATTAATATTTTACTGCATTATTTGGGGTTCTCCTTCATTTTAACTGCTAATGTCAAACTTCTAATTTATGCCACTTCTTTTCTGCCTCTAGCTGTTTCTGTCCAAATGGTTTTATCAGTTAAAAATGCCTGTCAGCCCTTTTAGGTTTGTGTTTTATCCAGAAAGCTTCTTACCTCGGGATAAAATAATCCTCACTGACACAGTTTCATTCCGGACGGCTGGAACTAAACAAAAACAAAGAGAGCAAACAGACGTAAAATTAAAAAAAAAAATAAAGAAAAGTAGAAGAGGAACAAAATACTGGGAGTCGGAGTGGACAAAGTTGATTATTTTTAGCTCTGGAAGTCAAGAGCGGCATCAGCTGTTCTGACTCGAACGCTGCCCGTCTCTGCGCGAGGCGTCGAGCTGCGCCGATTACGACACACGCTTCCGGTACAGTCCTTCAGAATAAAAGCCGCAAAAAATGATTGTAGGTAAATGATTCCACAAATGTAAATGACTTGGATAGACTAAACACACATGGTAAATTTGGTAAATTAATTTTGACAATTGTTTTGTAGTTGTTTATTTTGGGCCTGGCATGTGTTTTTTTTCTTTTCTTTGACTACCATCACATCTAATTGTAGGACAAAACATTTAAATGGGACATGCTGGTGTAGATCGTGAGTCATCCAGGACATGGCAAATCCAAACGTAGTATACAAATATACAACACAGCTTCAGCAATTAAGTTACAGCTTCTTTAACAAATTTCAGAACTCAGTGTAACACTTTTTATTTATTTTTTTTCATTAGAATTTGAAATATAATTTTTTTAACCACAATATGACATATGTGACATGAAAAACAAGTCTGCTTTAATTAAAAATGTTTTTAACCAATGTACAATTCAAAATAATTTAAATTAAGCAATAAAACCCCCACTTTATTAGTGAGTATGTTCACTTATTAACCCTTTTTTTTTAAAGCTTATTAGTTTTTGTTCAATACTGCAAGTAAAAAAAAAACAACCTTTTATACACTGTAGCTTTTATCTGAGTAATAATTGTTATAACCTACTTGTCCGATTTTCATTTGTAAAATCATATATTTTATATATATTTAGTGTTTTTAAGATTTCTGAGTGTAAACATCCAAGGTTCAAGTCATTCCCACTGTGGTGTAGAAACGCCGTTTTATTTTGAAGGTGCGGACTCGGGATCTTCCGGTCACGGTGGCCAGCACTTCCGCCAGCCTGACACAGCTCTGCTTTGTATCAGATTTCTAAACTTGTACCAGTTTGGCGGTGAGAAGGGAGTTTATTATGGGCGTCTTTAATGACAAACTGCCGCGAGGGACGAAAAAATAGCTACAGTTTACAAACCTGCAGACAAGATATTAAAATATTGCCTTAAACAATTTTTCAAACGATAATTTTAGCTGCTTATTGCCAAACTATTATGCATTTTTGTCACCCTAGAAGGAAAATAGTACAGTTGTGGCCTATTAATTATAATATAAATTATACCATGATCACCCAGCTTTAAGTACATGAATGCAGCAGTATTAGTTTATTTATTTTTTATTAAATTTACCTGAGAAAGCAGCATTTCTGGGTGACCCCCTCCCCCTTGCTGCTTTGAAGACGCAAAGGAGGACCTTGATGCGGTCGGAAGGATGAACTCAACCGTACAGAGGGGGGGAAATTTTATTGTCAATAAAATAATCAACCTGCTCATTTCAGAGCAGTAACGTGCAGGTTATGCTCCCACGTCAATATCAAAAGAAAACGTCGCCTATTTATTACCCAACACCGTGTCATTCCTCCCACGCATGTGGAAAACGAAACGCCTTTCAGAAGATTAATAATTTAACGTTTTTTGCTCAAACAGACTATTATAAATATAAGTAAATTATGAATTTGGCTGATTCTAAACAGGAAAAAATCAATCTTTAATTCGGCGTTGATGAATAAAAGAACACCAGCCATTTTATGCCATTAAATGATGAAATGTTTGGATCCATATCGGTAATCCCGGAGTTCTGCTCCATGGAGAGCGGCAGCGGAGACTGACGTAAATCATTCACATCTTCTGCAGAAATTTACGCGCTTGGTGTATTATACCCATGCCGAAACAAAGACTTATCTAATACTGATTAACACATTTTCTTAAATCTATTGTTAGTTGGCAACTTTCACCAATAAATCGAAAGTTCTTTAAAATCGGACGCTTTTCAAATAAAGTCCGGCGTCTCTCGGGTTCAGAGAGCGTTATCTCTGAATGAAGACGCCGTTTGTCGCCCTGCTGAGGATGCTGCTGTGGGACACGGGACCCAAACACTCACCCGACCTCTGACGCACGTTTTGGGGTCGAAACGTCCTTTCCGGATTCCTTATTCCTGCTTGCTGTGTCTCCGAATCGCGACAGGAAATGCCCGCGTTATTAGAAATTACTCCGGTGTCTGATGTGAAATACAATTATGGCGCTTGAAGGACTCGCGCGCGCACGCAGGTCGGTGGTTCTACGGAGGGGAAGAAATGGGTCAAACTAAAGCCGAATAAGCACAAAGGAGCTGGGATGATTTAGGGCTTGTTCTGACGTTTAACATGGTCAATGGTGACAAATCAGAAAACAAGTGCACTTTTCTTTTTTTTGTTATAATTAAATGGTATCTGGGGGGATTCAACAAAACAGCAGAAGAAACACTTGCTGCACAGAACATTGTATAAGGGAGCCCATAAAAATGTATTTTTAATACAAACTCCATCTTTGTGCTCAGTTTATGCCACTGTGAAGATGTATTATATCTTTTTATGTGCTCAGATTATAAATTGCTGTTATCAGTTTCTGTGACTTTGTTGCCATTTTGCATATCTTGACTCCTTTAATTTGTGATCATTTATCACCTCCTTGTGGTAGCTGTGTCTTTGTGCTCTTTCTTTAAATATCTTGTCTTTTTGTTTGGTTTCTTTATTTCTCTGTCATTGTGTGGTATCTGTTTTTCCCCCCAGCTATGAAAGTTAACCGTCTCTTTGATCAATGGACCTTTCTGTGCTTTCCACTGCTCAAATCGGGGTGCTAATATTATCCCCAAACCCTCATAAACTCATAAATCCTGTAAGCATGAAACCTTATGGCCACTGTTTTAGCTTTATGTAAAAAAAATAAATAAATAACTAAAGAAACAATAATGGACCCGATGAAACAGTAAAAGGACAAAAAAAGACTGTTTTTTTCGATGTGCTTTTCTGAATGCAGCACTGGTAGATTAAAAAAAGAAAACTACAGAAATTTGTTTTATTTAGTCAAACTTAAGAAATTGGGTTTTTATGCCATCCAAAGTGCAGCAAAGAGCTGGAGTAGCAGGAGAAAAACTCCAAACATCCAAGAAAACAATCATTTTAAATGAAGCAAACGTATTCTGGAGCTGTTGAAGGAAGTGGGCTAAGTGGTGACACCGAGTGGCTCAATTTGCATATTGCAACCAAATGCACAAACTAAACTGCTGTCAAAAATACTTGTCAAAGACATCATTAATTGTTGCAGGCACTCAGATATTATTATTATTATTATTAGAAGAAGAAGAACTAATTTCAACAAAATTGCCAGAAAACCTTTCTGCCTTCAAAACTCAGTGCTTCCAAAGACGTTTTCCTTCAGTATTGCATTCTCTAAGACATCAAGGTTTTAGCTATTGGTAACTATTTGACAAATAGCACTTTTAAAAACGACCAAAATATGCCTTTAAGAAGGCAGTGGTTCCAAAAGTTGAGGTTGGGATCCCCCCGTAGGTCATGGAACACCAACTGGAAGGTCATGAGGGGATCACCAGAAATCAAATTAAACTTAAAAATGCTTGCTAATGGGACATTCTCCTTATGAGAAATACAAACAGCAGACATAAGCAGGTGAAACCAGTACAATGGTTGTTTAATTGGCTCATTAGCAATGCTAATATACCTCAAGCAGTGATAGAGTCAGACGTTATGAGGCTCAGGTAATGTCATTTTATGGGTAAGAAGCTGAAAAGTTTGGAAACTGTTACTTAAAGGTGTAGAAAGCCTGACATAACATGGTCTGTGCGTCTGAATGGAAGCAGAATCTTTATTTTATTAGCGTGCATTTTGCACCTTGACCTAAAATCCACCTCTGCGTTTAACCAATCAGAAACTGCGCAAAAGACTCAAAGCACTGAGCAATCAAGCGCAGAGTACGGAGAGCAGCTCGAGTGTCCAGGGAGCAATTAGGGGAGGGTTTGCCTTGCCAAAGGGCAACTCAGCCATTACTTAAAATAGAGTCAGGCAGCGCTGCTCGTTGATCGTCACTGCCTGCAGTTTGTTGATTCACTTCCTAGAACAGCAGGGAAAACAATCTTTGGGTCCCAAGGCTTTTCTGTATCATCTAACAAATTGGCTGCTTGGATTGGCAACCATCTGGCAACCCTTGCTTTAAACCCCACGCACACTGATTAGATAAAAGAATCTGAACTATGAGGGGTTGGTGTCTGCACTAGCTTAAATAGAGAAATATTTGTAAGTTGGTGACCAATGGTCTGCTAAGACACATTGCCTAAAAGGCTACGGATTCTGGTATTAAGAGCCTGGGACTCCATTTGCTGCCGCCTCCCAAAATCAGGGAGAGGGCAGAGGTGAAGGGATACATGCGAGTGTATGGGAGAGGAGAGGAAGAGAGGGTGTGTGGGAGGATTTGTCAACAGGGAAACATCGGGTTGCTGTGTGTGTGTGTGTGTGAGAGAGAGAGAGGAGATTCCCATCCGCAAGTGTTTCCCAAGAATCTGCGAAGGGAAGAAGATGACCCCCATCTCCAACACGCAAACACAACTCGCGATCATTTCCTGGAGACTCGACCCTTGACCCTAAATTTAAACCAAACCTTAAAACCCCCAATCCGTTCCCATTGAGAGGATTCGTTTTCAGTCCCATGAAAGAATTCGGGTCCTGACATCGTGACGGCGTCGACCAAGTTCCTGCAAGGCTAAAACACTCACCGACCCTGGGGTTTGAGGCACTCTCCTCCCTCTGTCTTGCCCTGTTTCAACATGCACAAACATACTCAGACAGTAAAAAAAAACTAATATCAAACAGATGTTCTAATTTCCTCTTTGACCTTAATGTCACCAGAGGAGGAACTCATAACAGGACAACTCAGAAGATGCATGATAGAGATAAAAAGCTTCTCTATGAATAAATAAAACAGCTGCTGTCCAACTTCTGGATGCTTAAAATGTGCATTATAACTTGAATGATCCATCAGCATTTGTGTGTTTTTCAATGTGGGTTTCATTGGCTGTATTTATGTATTCTGTGTGGTTTTAGCCCTCAGCGTGTCTCAAAACAGGAGGTAGGGGCCGTTCTGTGTGGAGGAAAAATAAAAATTTACAGATATTTACATAACATTAATGGGGTTTTATCGCACATGCAAATAATGGCAGCAGCAGCTAGCTGTAGCACGTTGGCAAAAATATTAAATATTCTGCCAGAAGAACTGTTTCATGTGAAGCTGACAGCAGTGTAAAAAAAAAACCAAACCAAAACAAAAAAAACTGCATTTGAACAAATTTGACATTTGAAGACTGGAGAAATCAGCTAAAATGGGGAGCATTTCAGCCGATTTGGAAAGCCTTTAAATTAAACCCAATGTCAGATTTTTTTTCCAGTATTTACACAATAAAAAACCTTTAAAATGTGTAAATGTTTTGAAATTATAACTGGGTATTGGAAAGTTGCTGCCTGAGGAAATAAAAAAAAAATCTGAAGTTTTATTGGAAATGCTAATATTTTTTATAAGACTTAATATTAAAGAGTATGTCAAAAACATTAAAAATATATATTTTGTTTTATTTGTAGACTTACATGAAATTCTCATCTCCAGCCCATTAGTTATGAGAAGTCATGCAACGACGTGTCGCCCTCAGGTGGAGGATGGTGGCATTACAACATCCTCTCTGGCTAAAAAGAGTGGAGTTCTAGTTTCTTGTCAACAAAATCATACCGAACTTTCCCTCTCTCCCTTTAAGCTGAGCAGCGCCTCGTCGACAGCTGCTGAACTGAACTCAGTTGGATCATTTCTGGAGACCTGCAGCTTCGCCTACATTCCCAACACCTTCAGTTTTAGACTGTAGGTCAGTTAGCCTTATCTCATAAATCTTTATTTTATATGCCATAGCTATAATTTTGTGTTCTGCGTCGGGTAATAAAAAGGGAATACCACACACACACACACACACACACTCCTCTTCGTCCATTCAGCAAGCCTTTGCTCCCTCCCCACCGAAGATATTCAAAGATTAAAGGCGTGCTGACTCCGCCATCCAGTGGGAGAAAGAAAACATATCATAGTTCCTCTACCCTTTACCGCACTTAAACAGATGAGTCAGAGTCAGCAGCAGCCCATACCAGCGTAACTCCTCCTCCCTGCCCCAGTGAAGAAGGTTAGCAAAACTGTGTTTCTTGACATACCAGTTAGTGTCACTGCAGGGAATCTGTGGGGATTTCTCTGTCTGTCTACCTCAGGTAGCCTACCTGAGCCTGCAATTATTTATTTATTTATTTTCTGTCATTAGGCCCAAAATTCCTGTGGGTGCCCCTGATTTTGGATAACATACAGGTCTTTATAAAGACAAATTCTTTGGCGTAAGAAGGCAAACTTAATCACTTGTATTTTTTGACAACCCCAACATTAACCGAAAAATTCAGTCAATTCTGTTAATTAGTTTTTCAGTAGACGAATGGACAAACAACCCTGCGCTACCAAAATACATAACCTCCTTGGTGGAGGTAAAAATAACAGAACAGTCCACCCATGGAGGTGTCCAAAGTTCCACGGTTGCAGAGTTACAGCACCATTGGACGCCGTGGCCTTGAAATCAATAGGGATCATACTTGGCTCATGCAGTGTTCAGTTGTGCAGTTTGATGTTCCTATGTTAAACAATTGCAGATTTGGAGCACGGGGGTCACCTTAAACCTTGACCTTTGAGCCCAGATTGGGATTGTCACAACAACGATGGATCACAACGTTTTATCAAAGTCTGTTCATTAGTTTTTAACTAATCTTGCTAACACAAAGACAAAGAAATCAACAAATAAAAATAAAAAAAACGTAAAAAACGTTAAAAAGCTAGGTCTTCCTTTCTGCAGCTGGAGCAGTTTGGCGAACTGTCATACAGTTTGTGGAGCCAAATGATTTCTGTAGTTTAATGTCCATTTTATTTAGTTGTTCGGCTTTTAGCTCCCAATTGTTTCCACGTGATTTAGTTAGAAGTCAGGGACAAAAAATTTAAAAAGATTACTCACGACATACTCACGAAAGGTAATTAAACAGGGGAATCTCAGTGTTGCATAAGTGTTTGACAGAGACAGTAAAGCACCTCTAGCTCAATTTAGTTTTGGTTTCAGTTAAGCAGCCGAAGTATTCGCTCTACTCTTAAAACGAGCAGTCCCTTCTCAGACGCTGTAGTCTTTTCTTGCCTTTCGAGTGAAAGAAATACAGCAGAAGGAGCGTAAAAAGGAATGGAGTCAGAAATATTAAATTTCATCTGCGCCAATACCGGAGCTGTCGATGTAGATGATTTGATGTCCGATTGCTTTAAAGGCCAGTCCACGAGCGACATCATCTCCAACCACAGGAACTTTGTCTTATATTCTTCAGATGGGAAGCAGAAAGTGGTGGCCAGGACCAGTCTGAAACTGTGCAAAGTTGAAACCTGCCAGGGGTTTTGCGGGGGGCTACACCTGTGTAAAAGCTTCCTCTTCAACGAACTCTGCCACCTGCTTGACAGGTAAATATATTTCTAGTTTTTTTTAAACAAAAAGGACAATTATTATCTGATAATATGGCTTTAAAATTGAAGATTTGAAATGTACAATTAACATATTTTATCTATGTTTATAATCAATGAATCAAGGTGAAAATATGTTTGTGGTTGTCAGATTGATGATTTATTTTACTCTCAAACTTACAGTAATTGTATTAAACTGACAATCTTTACAATAAAATGTTTTCAATTGGCACCCATTACATAAGATTGATTTCTTACTGAAAAACCCAATCTCCATTAAATACATAAATCCATTGCTCAGTTTTGGTTTCATACGTCAGGATATATCCTACTTTCAGTTTATAATTTCTCCCTCACTGGAGTGCAGCGCTTATGGATTCCATTGGAATCTTGTTCCACCGCTTTTTCCCCGCAAGTGACAGAAGCACTTCCCAGAAAGGTTCAGAAATAATAATAAAAAAATAAAAAAACAGGCAAAATGCTTGAGAGTGGCTTTTTTAAATTAGTAATTTCACTGGTAATGTCAACAAGGACTGCACAACTGGTAGAGCTGGTGTTGCTCATACAAGTCAATGTGTTCTGACATACAGACAGATCGTTTTTATCCAAGTTTGTCTCTTTAGCTGGCAAAGACTCTTTCAGTGGTTCTGCAATTGTTAACCAGCTCTACTGGATGCATTGTTGGATGTTTTGAATAAAATACATCGTTGAAAGGTTGTAGAAAGTCGGGCTCCTTGAAAACTAAGAAAAGGAAAAGGAGTGGTTCAAAAGGTGCATTGATTGGTATTATGGCAAAGGATAATAATGCTTATATAATGCCAAATTTAAATGAGCTCATGGATTAGATACAGGAAACACCAGTTGAGCATCTCTGCAGTAGACCAGACTGTAAATCATTACTGAGCTCTTGTCAAATCAAATTACAGTTCAAAACTTTAAAAATAGAACTGCAAGTGTGACTATTATTTACACACATGACTCCAGATCCCTTTGGTCTATAGAGGAGTTCATGGTTGACTCAGTGACTGCAAGGTGCTCAAGTCCTGTGGCAGCAAAACCAACCCAAACCATCACCTCTCCACCACCGTGCTTAAAAATTGGAATGACATTGGTGTATATTATGCTGTTTGTTTTTTTTTTTTCCCAAACGCTACGCTAAGAATGTACTTTTCCCTGTGACTCTAGATACATTTTCCACTGATGTAATACGGCCTGATTAGTCACTTTTTTGTCATCTGAATGCATAATCCTAGTTACAAATCATTTCCTATCCATTCCTGAATCTGAATGACAAACAACTAACCTTGTATAAGTCAGGACATAGTCCTGCATCGTACAATGTCTCAGTTTAGTTTAAAAAAAAGTGTTTTAAAAAGTGCCAAAATTTTATTTAAGTGAGCTTCTAAATATGATCCTTACTCTTTGCAATGTTATACAAATTCTTTGACAAAACAGAGGCGGCTGCAGTTTATCCCACGATCTGAACTCTGACCACTGCCAGCGGGTACTGAAACAACATGAGCTGGAGGGCCTGAGCAGAGAGGAGCTTTGTACGCTGCTGATGCAGAGCGACGACACACTCCTGCCTTCTGTAAGCCCGACACCATACACGCCACACATCCAGAGAAGTTGCTCTGATTAGATCGTTTGCTTTTGATTTGGGGGTTTGAACACATGTGTATCATCATTTTCTACCCTATGTCTCCTAATTTCACATCACAAAAGGAGCTTCATTGCAACTTTCTGCCCTTTTCTTCTTCTCTTCAGATATGTCATGACTACAGTGTCGGGGATGGAAAATTTGGTCAGTGCCAGAAAACCATTAATTGCAGGAGACTTCACATTTGCGAGAAGTTCCATAAAGAAGCACTGAGATGTCCTGGAAACCCTATCTCTGCTGCCAACACTGAAGCAAAAGCTGATGATGGTCAGAATTTAGAACAGAGGCCAGCAGACTCCGAGATGGGGACAGATGGCTACAAGGGTAAATACACAAGCTATAACACACACAGAATACATAAATGCTTCAAAAACTACAAGTAACCTTCATTTTTGTATTCTTTTGTTTTTACTAGATAAAACTCAGATATGCATGTACTTCATTCAAGGCTACTGTAAGCACGGGGGTGAGTACTAACTTATGGTTCTTATTAAAACCCATGTTGTCTGATGGAAAAGGCCTTCTTTTTAATGATTGATGTGTTTCCAGATCAGTGTAGTAAAGCACACGACAAGATGCCGTACAGGTGGCAGGTTCAGGAAGGTGACCGGTGGACCAACCTTCCTGGTAATGAGGCAATTGAGGAGGAGTACTGTGACCCCAACAACAATTCCAGGTACTTGAACAACATTCAGCAGGAGCATAGTGGTGGACAGAGGTTACTTCTTAACTCAGCAATTTCAGAAACAACAAACAGATACACTTTCATTTTTAAGGCTATATCATGACAAAACAGGACTTCAATCAAGCCCTGCACTGACTGTGTAGTCTACTGTAACATTTTCAATGCCCACCTTCACAATACAATGTAGAAAAATCAGCCAGACAGTGTATCATCTTTGCAAGGTCTTGGTGAGATCTTTAGGCATGTATTAAGAACAATGTGGGTTCCTAGATATTGTGCCTTTTTAATTTCTCCAGATTCTACAAAGTGCTTTACAGTGTTTCTCATTCACAGCTTTCCACTATATACACACAGCACTGTTTTATATTTATACTCGTTTGCCAATAAGCACATCAGGGGGCAGTTGGGGTTTCAGTGTCTTGGATTGAACCCTCAATCCTCCGACTGAAAGATACCCTCCCTACCACTGGGCCAAAACTGCTCCTGGGTGCAAAACTTCCATAGCAAGTTTGTAGTGGTTTATCATTGTTGTGGCATTGTATCAGAGTCCTGGGTGTAGGAGCATGGCGGCAGTAGTGGCAGGTAAACGAAGACTTGCAAAACTGAGACGTGGAAAAATAAGTGCATAAATAATCTCAAGTCCAGAGCATGATACAATGGAACTGAACTTAGCAATGTTTTGTAGGTGATAAAAACAAGCGCAAACCAGAGATTTGCCCAACGTAAAAGCTGAGTCTAAGGTTACACTGGGATTCCTAACTGAAGATTTGGTGAAATTCGCAAAAGGGCCAAGTTTTTCCACTATCTTACACACAAATAAGGACTCATTAAGTTGGAGAAAGTTCTCAGCCATCCAACCTTTCACAGACTCTAAGCAGTTGGGCAACATCTGGGGTTTATAAACATCTTGGGGCTTAAAAGAAATATATAACTGAATACCATCCAGACTGTGGTGTGTAGTCCTGATGATGAAGCAGGAGAGCTTCTCAAAATAAATTTGATGTGAACTGAAAGTATAGTATCGTCTTGATTTCTTTCACAATGAAGGAGGTTTTCCAAATTTCACCCATGTTCTAAGTCATGCATGTCATGGAGAACAGTTGTCATCCAGTGGGAAGAGGACCTATGAGACAGACTTTTTTATTTTAAAATAAATAATACGGTTTCAACTTTGTCATTACAAGTGCTTCAAAAATCTGATACAGTGACAATATAGCAATGCTGCAACAATCAGTAAGTTGCCAGACAAGCCGAAATTTATACATCACATATCTGACTGATGGGGCTTTTATTTTGACACTCATGCTGGCAGTTACACAGACAGTTTTGTCCTTTTGAGCTGCCTGACTTTTTGCTTCTGATTTGGGCAAAAATGTCATTGGTGGGAAAGTTGGTTGGTTAGTGCCCCAGATGTTATTAAACACAGCAAGTGGAGTTTAAACTTCGCTTTGGTGGGCACTATATTGCAAGGGACAGTGAGACTGACATTTTTTTTTATTTCTTTTCTTTTATTTCTTTTACAAGATTTCCATGGTAGGTTGGCCTCCTGATCAAGCTCCTTTAAGTCCCACATTTCACGCTGTGATTGACCTTCAAACATTCAAAAGCTGTACATAATATTTTTGGGGTTTCGAGTCAAAAAGAAACCAATACCATTCTTATTTTAAAAAAGCCTTTGGGGAAGTGCCAACTGATATCCTTACAGTAACTAGTGTGTCAGCACCTCAGGAATGACAGGAACTGACGCAGGTTAGAAAAGCATGTGCTGACATGTCAAGTCAGCTGATGTTTGGTCTACAGGTTGTTTAAAGCATAAACTGTCAATTTATTAGGTTGTCTAAAAAGGTTTCTTTGTGCCTAGGAACATCAAGTGTGCTTTGGTCAGAGCAAAACTCAATTTTGTAGCCATCTCACAAAAATGTAAACAACTTGACTATATGTGCTGAGGCCCTGCCAGGCACATTCATAGCCACACCCCTGAGATGACACATTAGCAAAAAATCTCATGAACCACTGAACAGATTTTAATGAAACTCTTAGAAAATAACCTTTGGGTGTACAACTATGACTGTTTAACTGTTGAAGTCAACCAAAATTCAAGGTGGCTGCCAAAGCCAACTGATTTTAGTAAGCACAAAAATGTCCATAACTTAGTCAAGTTAAGTGCTAAGTTTTGGTGTGGTAGTGGCTGAGCATAATCCCAAACACATCCTTCAAGCACTAACCGATCATACAAGGGCTTAACTGATGTACGTACGACTGAGTATCTGTTGATCTCCAAGGCAAATGAACATGCTTATAAACTAAAGCTGGGCCAATATGAGTCTTCATAGTTAAGAATAAAGACAAGCTGTTCTGGTAAGGAATAATTAGTTTGCGTCATCAGGTTTTGCCCCGACAAGCAGTTTGTCCTGTCCTGCTTCTACTGATTTTCATTCCTCTTCACTCTAATGCATATCTTCACCTCTGTGGGCTCTCTTCCACCTGATCCCTACTCTCACTACAAATCTCAATGTCATCTACAATAATTGTAGTCCAAGGTGACCCTGACCTCATCTGCTGACTGGTCCATCACCACTGCAATGAAGAAAGGGGCTCTGAGCTCATCAACCCACTCCCTCCTTGAACTTCTGTCACACCAGCAGCACAACTTACCTTGTCTCACTGTTTTTGTACCTGTAATGTCCTCACACACTTCCCAGTACAATTAGCACCATGTTGACTCAACTATCATTAACTATAGATGGCAAGTTAATTTATCTAGCAAAGACTAGCTTCCATTTTGACTACCAATCGTCTTGTGTCCACCAAAACGGAATTGCTGCGCATAAAATTCAGAAATTCTGAAAGATCTTCCCAGCTGGGAAATTCATGCAAAAACAGCAATAAATCTTAATCTATACAATCTTCGCACTCAGTTTGTTGATTAGTACCAAAAAAAGGTTATTTTTCTGTGTATTTCTGTGTATGTGTGCTGTAGCAGTAAAACCCAGACAAGTGAATTATTAGTTTTTAATTTTGTGTCTTTTAGCAGTGGCAACCCTCCTATTTTTTTTGACACAATGACATGTGGACAAAACAAAGTAAGAAGGCTCTCAACTCCAACCTCTTTGGATGAACCGGACTTCATCCACGCCACAGGGAGGCTCTGGTACTGGCAGGATGAATTCGGACAATGGAATCTGTACGGCGCAAACGTGAGTCAATAAAACTCATACAATTCAAATGTTTTAGTTGCAAAGGTGCCCAAAACTACAATTGCATAATTAAAATATTGGTTTTCCAAATTCAAGAATCATTTTATAAAACCGAAAGGATATCCACATTTTTCATTAAAAAAAAAGAAGAAATTATGAACATAATGTGTTTTTCTAAACTATGTTTTTCCAATTTAATGAGTTAAGAAAATGAATTTCAGAAGGTTAACCAGTACTTTTCCCCCCCAAATAGAGAAAATACAGGACAGGGAGCAAAGAAAGTCCATAGTCTTTCAGGTCTAGGGCTTTACAGAACATAACCAAAACAATCAAAATGATCTTCCTGTTTTCCTCTTCCCTGACAGCTCAATAATCAACATTCTTTGTCCGTTAAATCCACTGTCCCTCTTCTGTCCAAATCATATGACCCTCTCCTCTCCAACTGTCTCCAAACCTCTCAACCTGAACTGTCCCCCCTTATATGAATCATTTCTAATCCTGTCTATTTTGGTCACTCCCAATGAAAATGTGAACATCTTCGTCTCTGCTACTTCCAGCAGGATGATGGATGCAAACCAGCAGACATTGACAGCGAATATCTGGAGAAACAGCTGGGCTGTACTGAGGTGGTGGAGTTCACCGCTGGCTCACACTCATATTTACTCAGCTTCCAAGGTAAAAAGAGACACCGGAAATTGTGCATTTGTGAAGTTTGTCTGTGGTTTGAAACTGTATCACTGTTTTCTCTATGAAGACCATGGCCTTTGACTTAGAGGAGCTAATGTTTGGCAAAGGAAAATGTTTTGTCATTGGGGGAAGGGTTGCAGATTTATTTATTTTTTTTTATAATAAATATACAATATTTATACACATATACATACATATTTTTTATAATACAATATTCCATTCCAGTTTTTTTTTCTTCAAAACTGGAAGTTTCAATCTCTCCATCTGTCGGTCTTATTAGGGGTGCAGTCAGAGAGAGTGAGACACAGGTGTGTGCTTACTGTGGTGGCCAATGAGATACTCACAGCAGATGTTATTATATAAATCTTTTTATTTGTTTTAGACATGTAATAACAACAATTAAACAAACCAAAACAAAATAACAGGTGCTAACATTACATATTTAGTAAAAAGGGAGGAGGAGAAGAGGAAGGGAAGAAGGGGGAGGGGGGGTGAAAGGACTATGTACTCATGAAGACTGTCTCAAAATACAAAAGAAATGGCTGCCAGGTAACATTGTATTGTTGAATGG
>NC_051447.1:5599984-5619445 GCF_001649575.2 Kryptolebias marmoratus | reverse complement strand
GTGTCCTGTCCGAGCTTATAGGCTTGAGATTTTTTAGGCATACCTGGATGATTGTTTGTTGTCTAATATATACAGAAGCCTGTGTGGGGCTATATTGCGTAATCTTATAAGAGCTGTATCATAAATGTAATAGTTCAGGTGTGGAGCTCACAAACCCACGTCCTCACATGGCGCTGCCTCAACCGGAAGTCTACTCACAGCAGATGTAACATTTATTTTGATCTTGGTTTAAGTTTCAAGTTCTTGTTGTAAGTTGTCATAGCTTCAATTACCACTGAGTGGCCCCATGTCCTGCTAACACGTTTGTCTCAGCTGCTTCATCAGTCTATCAGCCTGACTCTCCTTTCCAGCAGCTTGTAGGACTTTCCCATGAAGACTATAGTGTCATCCCTGAGCTCTGGCCCAATGGTTAGGGCAGTCATCCTCCAATAAGAGACTGGAGGTTCAATTCCTGACACCAGTTATAAGCCAACATGACCATAGGCGAGACATTGAACCCCTTATTGCCTGATGAATGCCCCGTCGGTGTATCAATGTGACCTAAAGCACTGATTAGACTCTACAGAATAACTCTGCTACATCTCTACAAAGCTATTTATTCAAAGCTGAGTGCTGTATGAATGTGTGTGTGGATGGGTAAATGAGGGCACAGATGTTGTAAAGCATTTTGAGTGGCCTGGTTGACTAGAAAGGTTCTGTATTATTACAGTCCTTTTACCGTTTACTCTATGCAATGGTGTACAGGTGTGTCAATACAGACAGTAGCATCCTGAGGAACTCAGGGAGACTCATCCACACCTGGAGTTTTTTTAGATATAAAAAACAAACCTTTTCTTTTCCTCTCAGACATGATGCAAACAAACAAGCAATATGGCACGAAAAAGCTTGTAAAAACACGTCCAAGGTTCGTTTCTGCTGCAGATGTCCAAGCAAAGAACGAGAGGTAGGAACCCCAAAAGCACAAATTCACAAAAATAATTCCAGTTTTTATAACTGTCTCAATTCTATTTTTCACATTAAAAACTAAAAAAATAAAAACTAATCTTAAACCTTTTTTTTCTGCAAAAGGCCAATAAATTCTACCAATGTGCCAGACAACTGGGACAAGACACAGATCTCTCGAACAGGATTCTCGGTATTATGAATACACAAAATCTGACATGATCTTATATTATTTCTGCAATTTTTACTCCTCCCTTGCTGTTAACTTGTGATCACAGTATTTAATAACCCAATCTCAATGTTGGTCCTTTGAAAGTTTCTGTAACACCTTAAAATGTTATTTCTTCTGATTCGTTTAAGCGAGAAAACAGATTTCTGCATCTGAAAATGCCGCCTGTTTCTGTGTTTTCCAGAGGATCGCCCTCTCTCACACTTCAGATGAATTTAAAAACATTCAAGCTCTTTTCCAAAGAACTATGAAAGGCTCTAAAATTTTTAGCATTGCGAGGATTCAGAACAAAGCTCTTTGGGAATTCTTCCAGGGGTATGTAAATTAAATTCTTAACATAAAAATCTCTTTTTGCCATTTATTTTCTCTCTTTAAAAAGAGATCTTTGTTTTACAAAAAAATAAAATTCAAGATTTTTTTGCACAAAAAGGTAATATTAATGAATTGTTTTCTCTTTTTGCAACATTTTGTCAACATGTCGTTGTGCCTTTTGGGGGCAGTTTCACATCACCTCAGTAAACAGCTCGAATTTATGAACTTGATTAAAGTTTCGTGTCTTTTCTAAATGAAGGCAGAAGAATTTGATGAAAGACAAAAACGGGGGACGCAACGTGACAGAAAGACAGCTTTTTCATGGCACAGACTCCAAGCATGTGGACGCCATCTGCCTTAACAACTTTGACTGGAGGATCTGCGGGGTTCATGGAACACTTTACGGCAAAGGTGAGCTAACAACAATACAGAACTTAGAAAAACTTAGAGCAATTTCAGAGCTCACTTAAGTTAACCTAAAAAAAATTTAAGTTGGTTGATATTAAACACTTAGTATCTGACAGTAGATAACAGTCAGAGCAATATCAGTTTAAAGAATCAGGGACAAATTATCATGGGGGCAGGCAAGGGGGATAGTAAACAGGGAGAGTTCTTAAGAGCAATTTTTGTGAGAGACATTTAAAGTACAGTAAAAGGTACTGTTGTACGTATGAAAAAAAAAAAGATTCATTATCGTATTCAGCAAGTAGACCAGCAAAGGAGTCTAACTAACGCTGTGGGATGAACCAAATGCCAGATTAAGGCTACTGATGTTGACACTTATCAGACCCCAGGTGTTGACTGATATGAAGACAGCAGAGTGGTGGCCACGTATGTCAAAAGCCACTGAGTAACAATTCACACACTTTCAATACAACTAGTTCTAAAAAAAGGGTGGCGTGGGAGAGCCTGTCTGTCTCTGGTGAATGGCTGGGCCACAATGATAAGAAGGGCTGTGTGACATTAAAACAACTCAAGATGCAGATCTTAGTCGTAGTAGTAAATATTGAGACGAGAACTTTGAAGACCAAAGCAGAAAAGAGTTCATTGTAAACTTGAGTTACATATGGGTCCATCGGTTCTAATGGATGAGTGAATGACCTTTGGAACCTTGGGGCAACAACCTACATCCCCCCAGGATTCTCAAACCTGCGGGCCCCACTGGAGAGATGGTCTTTCTTACATAAACATGCGAAGGCTGGGCCTTTGGGATCAGCACTGCTGATCAAGCTGCTTTAATCCCCCACTAGTGGACCTAAGTGGAACATGCTGATGTGTTGATTAGGACCCCTTTCAAAATTCTTCCTTGAGTAGACTCAAGTGGTCTTTGGAGAAATTGTAATTTTTTGACACTTTAGAATCTGCTCTACTTTTCAGGCATGACGGTTACAGGTTGGTTGCTTGTTTCTCTATACAAAAACATATTTATTAATACATTTATAAATTCTTTTTCTTAAACCCAGGTAGTTATTTCGCTCGGGATGCTGCATACTCCCACAAGTACACGGGTGACACCATCGTTAAAACCATGTTCATCTCCCGGGTCCTGGTGGGAAGCTACACCAAAGGGGCCTCGAGCTACGTTCGGCCTCCTTCCAAGGATGGTGGAAACATGAACTTCTATGACAGCTGCGTGAACGATGTCACAAACCCGTCTGTATTTGTTGTTTTTGAGAAGCACCAGATCTACCCAGAGTACCTGCTGAAGTACTCAGAACTTAACTTCGCCGATGTACTGTCAGCACAACAGGCTCCAAAACCAACAATCCAATTAGTGCCTGCACCTAAACTACCTACATCGCCCCAACAAAGCAGCACATTCTCAACCCAACCAAATAAGCCAGCTCATCAACCCAGTTCTTCAAACAATATAAACAATGCACAATTGTCTGACCAAAACAGCAAAACCTCTCCACAAGGTAAAGCTACTTTACAACGCTCCAAATCCCTCTCCGATTTAAATCGAAAGTCCAGATCTAAGAAGACTGATCGTTGTGTCGTAATGTAATGACGAATAAGAAATGAATGTAGATGTTAACATTTGAAGTATCTAAGAAACCTTTTTAAATACATTACAAAAATTATTACATTTTGCTAATAAACAATTACTGGTAAAAATGGGGCATTAAGGGCTGCTGCTGAGCTGCCAGGAGTGAAGCTTCTATCAGTATTTTGAAACATCTAAAAGCAAAAATAAAATACCTGAAGGAGATAACTGAATAATTTGAATCAAGCCTGGTGGAGCAGGGACATAAAACCTTCAGAGTATGGATCCTAAGAACCAGTCCTGATAAACACTGGTGCTTCACTCTCAGCAAGAAAAAAAAAATCAAACTGCTGAACTTTTGGGTTTTGGTGACTATGAAACTACTTACAGTAAACATGTAAATGTAAAAGTGTGCAATGTTTTGTAAAGGATGCAACATGGGAGTCTAAATGTGCCAACTCAGTTTAAAGTTTCATAAAGTAGACTCTTTAAATAGCCTCAGTTTGGAGAAACTGTATGATTCAAGCCTTACTTTAAGCCTCTAAAACTGCACAATGTATCATGCAAATGCTATTTAATGGACCTTACACCGCTGTCATTTTCTTATTCCAGTTATTTACATAGTTCTATGATTATCTGCCCATGGGATTAGCAGTAGCAGCAGCAGCAATGTGTAATACTTCTAGTGGTGCCTGGGAGGACTTCTGCTGTGGGTGATGAGCAAACGGACCTACTTCTAAAGAGAGTTTTTTCAGTCTTAAAAACAACTCCAATCTTCAACTCATAAGCCCCTTTCTGATCATACTTTCAGTCCATGATCTACACACATTTTCCACACCTCAGAGATCGCCTGAAAGCTTCAACACGCAAAGTTGCCTCTTTTGATCTACCTCAGAGTATAGTGAAGAAGCCGAAATGACTGATATGAAAAGGGTAAGCCGGGATCAAGTGTGACAAAGTGATGACAAGACTTCTGTGCAACCAGCCAACTGCGGGATTTTAAAAGTCAGCAACCAGCAAAAAGATCATATCCAAAGAAAAACTAGGAGCAATAAGGGCTAACTGAAGTGGCCGTGAGGTCCGTAGCAGAAGATGAAATTCAGCGACACATCTCAGGAATCGTTCCTACACGCCGCCCCTTTGGTTCTGCCATCCTGGCTGCATGTTATGAAAGCACACGGTCCCGTGATCTTGCCAGATCAAGCTGTGCGACGTGAATGACAAACAATCCATAAAAAGGAGTTTACGAAAATTTATCCCGATTCAATCAATCGGGATCAAGCTTGACCTATGGAGGTGTCCATACTGTGCATTTTGACATTCCTACATTACACTGCTGCAGAGCTAAAGCAGGGGTGTCACCTGTGATCTTGACCTTTGACCCTGTGACCTTGAAATAAATAGAGATCATCCCTGACCTATGACAAGTACCAGCTGGGCAGTGGCAGAGTTAGAGCACAGAGTATCTTTAGCAAAAAAAAGCTGTTGAACTTTTTTTTTTTTTCCTCTCTCTGCTCCTGGTGGAAGGCGGACATGTTTCTTTTCTCTCTGTCTCCTGAACTGACCCCCTCTGCTTTCGGAACTTTAAGAACTTCTTTTTTACATATTCCTCCAAAAAATTTAAAACTATGGATCTGGTCAGCTGGTCTCTCAATGCAATTGATCAAATTTTCTCGACGGGAAGGCTGACCAAAGGGCGGGATGGTCCTGGAATTTGGCTGTTTGGATTCGTTATTGAGAAGTATCAGCAAGACTTTCAAGGCAGACAAAAACAGTCTGCCTGAACCAAAACATTTACTGCTTGTTTGTGAATTTGGCTCCCCTATCTTGAAATTTCTCCACGGAGATTTATGTAAACAAGATGCTCTCCTCTGCCTAAGGACATCTGTGTATCCGGTCCAGAGCTCGCTGATAACATTCCATCATTATCAAAGACAATGGCCTCTGTGATGTGATTCATGGACCTATCTGCAAACACACACATACACACACACATACACACACACCACACAGTCTTCTCACCGTCTCGACACACAAATACACACACATACGCACACTTTCCGCTGTTTCTGTCATCTCTCTCACTCCAACCCCCCCTCCTCCTTCCCTCTCTCTCTACCTTAGTTAGTATTCATTATGTCGGCCATTTTAGCAGGCCTGGTGCCACTTAAAAAGCTTGGTATCGTTAGTTTAGCATTCTCATGTTTTAGCTTATTTACCCTCCCTGTACACTTTGTTTAGTTCTGTACACCTAGTTTAGTTTAGTTTATCTTAGCTCATACTTTAGATATTGTTTGATTGTTAGATTCCTAATTGTTGTTTAGTTTAGCTTTAACTTTATCATGACTTTATTTAGATTATTTTAGCTACTATTTCACTCATATCTGGTTTTTAGATTATCCTATATTCCATTTAGATTATATTTGATTCATTTAGATTAGACATGATTGATGTGTTTTCCTGTATTTCATGTTTAGATACGTTTAGTTTATCTGATTTAGATTATTTGACTATCTCAGCTCATGCTTAGATATGACTGTTTTTTGTGATTTTGTTTAGATTAGCCTATGTTTAATTTAATTATACATGATTCATTTAGGCTCATGTTTAGATAGGTTTAGTTTAGCTACTATTTTGACTGTCTCAGCTCATGCTTAGATATGTCAGGTTTCATGATTTTATTTAGATTATCCTATATTCCATTTAGATTATACATGATTGATGCGTTTTCCTTGATGTTTTTTTTTTCTCATTGTATTCATTGTATGTTTCATTGTATTCTGTTTTTGTTTTTGTTGTAAAGCACTTTGGATCGCTTTGTTGCTTAAAAGTGCTATATAAATAAATCTCACTTCACTTTAGCTTTCAGCACTGATCTAAATTTAATTACTTGTTTGTTGTGACAACCCCAACATTTTCTGACAATTTCATCAAAATTTGTTTATTAGTTTTGAACTAATCTTGCTAACAGACAGACGGAAGGACAAATCAACGCTACAGAGAACATAACCTCCTTGGTGGAGGTAACTATAATCTGAAAAAGGGCTGCAGCAGTTCATGCAAATGACATTTTATAAACCTACACATTGCTGCAAATTATTTTGGCAGGAATATGATATTCCTGCCGGAAGTGCACCAGCCTACACCACAAGTGCTACAGCCAGCTGCTGCTGCTTGCAGATTTGTTGTCAAACAATTTTCTTCAGCACTAACCATTGTAAACTACATGCACACAAGTACAAATGTTTGTTTCTGTCTCCCTGATATGGGATGTCCACAAAGCTGCGGACGTTCATGAGCATTCAGCCATTCATCAGTGAGTGGATCAATACCAGTACAATATAGTTCAGTTCATTGGAGTCAATTGTTCGAAGCGGCCAAAAAATACCACTGGAGTTTCATTTTTTAACTTCCCGAAAGATAAAAACCTTTCCTCAGATTTGGATCCATAAGCTCAGATGTGGGAATTACTAGCAGAACTCAGGTTTGGACCGCTTCAAAGGGAAGCACCGCTCTGACCCCTGTCACTGTGGTGGACTGGCTTCACGTCATGAACCCAGAATGGCCCAGAGGCGGCAAATATTCACCGACGTTCACCAGCATTTAGCAGCCTCTTCCCACCAGTAAAGTGTGGCATAAACATTCATTAGTCCCATTCTTGTTGGTACAAAACCTGTTCAATAGAACAGTTTGATGGACATAAAAATAGTATTCTTGCATTAAGGTGATCCTGAACAAGAGTACCAAACCAGTCAACAAACTCTAAAGCATCAACTCCCCGACAACAATCATAATGTTATGTCCATCAGGCTCGTTTGATGGGGTAACATTAAAGGAGACCACACAAGGATTTAATGTCTTAATAAAAAGTAGAATTTATTAAATTCTATTAAAGAAATAAACCTGAAAAAAAGAATACCTGAAATGAGAAACCAAATTAGATTAAAGCAGAACCTATAATTGACCAGAAATAAGCAAACACCAAACAAACCTAACAAATCTCAACCCAAAAAGATACAAACCAAACCAAATGGGAGTCTGAGGAGAGAGAAGGAAAAAGCCCCAGACTACTGCATGTCTGGCAGTTTTTAAGGCTGCAGAACACTAATCAGGGCAACCTGCAATACCTGCAGAGATCTGTCTACAGAACCCTACAAGGAAAAAAAGGGCAGGGCTACACTGCAGCCGTAACAATGAACATGTGTATAGAGTTTAGAGTACAAACGAGGAGTTTGCAAAGGGTCCACCTGCAATCTTGACATCTGACCCCATGACCTTGAAATCAATAGGGATTTATCCCCGACCCGTGAGGTGTCCAGCTGCGCAGTTTGACACTCCTAAGTGACATGGTTGCCGGGTTAGAGCAAAGACAAGAAATTGTCCACAGGTTGGACAGTGCCATACCATAAGACTACTCGTCTTCTGACATGCATATAAAAAGCTGTTAGCTTAAAACTAACAGCAGGAAGAATGTACTGCATCTTGGCTCTTTGCTGGGTTTTTTTTGTTTGTTTTTTTTTCATTTCAAATATCTCTTTAATACATCCTATTCAGATGTCGTTCATCCTCTGTAGATGTTTTTGAAGTCTTGACACCATTTCTGGAGCAATGCAATAAAAACAAGCATGTTTCTGTGAAAGAACAAAAAAACTGTTTGGGCACAAGAAGGTGGCTTCACAGCAGTCTTCATTTTTATTCGCACGTCTTCCAGGATGATTGCACCATTCAGCTTCCATGCACCACAAATCTGGAACAAACTTCCAGAAAACTGCAAAACAGCTGAAACACTGAGTTCCTTTAAATCAAGGCTAAAAACCCACCTGTTTAGAATTTTGAACCATAATAAATGGATGTGAACCGGTATCTCATTTGGTGACTGTATGTTATTGTTTTTGTATGTTGTTTTAATTCTGTTTTTATGATGTAAAGCACTTTGAACTGCCTTGTGCTGAAATGTGCTATACAAATAAACTTTACTTGTATTTTGAAGCAAAGGGAAAAAAAAAAAAAAAAAAAAAAAAAAATCTTCCTTAGTGCTTCTTGGAAGGGTCATGCAACACGATGTCGCCGCCCAGTGGAGACCAGCGGCATTGCAACCTCGTCTGGAGCTAAAAATAGTCCTTTCAGCTGATCGGAAACCGAAACTTAACATTCTTTTTGCCCTGAAGACCTCACAGACGCTGTCCTGTGCTGCATCCTGGTGGAAAGACACGCGAACGGAGCCTGAAAAGCCATGGAGTCCGATATATTGAAGTTTATTTGCGCCAATCAAGGAGCGGTCGACGCGGACGAGTTGATGTTCAATCTCTTCCCGGGCGCGTCCACGAACGAGGTCATTTCTAACCAACTCAAGTTTGTTCTGTATTCTTCGAATGGGCAGCAGAAAGTGGTGGCAAAGACCAGCCTGAAGTTGTGCCGAATTAAAGACTGCCTGGGCTCCTGCGGACAGCTGCATCTGTGTAAAAACCTCCTCTTCAGCGGACTCTGTCAGAGGTAAATGTGTTTGTTGGACAGTGCAGCTGGGGTAAATGTGCTGATAACCTTAAATCATCATCATAATCTTCTTTACTTATGGTTTTTTGCTCTGTTAATAGCGATGGTGTTAGCATTTATGTGAATTTAAAGGGTGGACGCGTTGACTCCCGCGGTGCGTTCAGGTACCTCTGAAAAGCTAGTTTTTTGTTTGTTTGTTTCCCTTTGTTTAAATGCAAATGTGTTCAGGACAAAAATAAGGAGGAAAAACGAAAGAGTTGCTGTTCTTTTGTAGCTTCATAGTTAAAACGAAACGGTGGAATAACATTTTAAATGTTGTAAACAAATTACCTGCTTGAGGAAGTTACCTCACTGCCTTTTTTTCTTAGCTGACAGTGAAGCCACCATGCCAGCTTATTAGCTTTTTTTTTCTTTTTTTAAGCATATAAGTTAAAGGAGCAAAACAGCTTTTATTGCTTTTAACTTAATGTAGACATGAACACATTCTATTTATACTGTTTTGTAATTACAAAAATAGATGCAAAAACGTTACTTTAAGGACAGCGTTTTAAATGGGTCAGAAAATGTTCATGCTAGTCACGCTAATTTTGTGATTTGCTTTGTAATTTTCTGGGTTACAAATGGAAACAATACTTTAAATTACAAATAATATTTTGTTCAGGTCTTTTAATGTCTTCAAACAGTTTGCGTGATTTAAGATTTAAGATACTAGACATTTCTTGTCTAGTATTTACAGCTGGACTAAGCGACCCCTTTCTGAAACTACCGTATTTTACGGCGCACTTAAGGTGCACTTAAAAGCCTTCAATTGTCTCAAAAAACGACAGTGCGCCTTATAATCCACAGCACCTTATATATGTAAGAAGTTGTAATGTTTTAGTACATTTTTGGTAAACTACAAAGCCACACCGCTTGCAGCATTAAGGCTCAGTTATAGTCGCACTTTGCAGTTTTGACATGGCTCCGCCCACGGCGCACTGATCTAAGTGAGCCGTGGAGGCGTTTTTTACCTGACGCTTACGTCGGTGCAGTATTCTTCTGTGAGTTTTGAACTGTTTGATTATCTTTGTGATCTCTCATAGAGGGATCATATAAATGCTGTTACAGGCGAACCAGCTCTGCTAGAGCACCAAAATCTTCCATTTTGAATGGAGCGCGGTGCACGATCCGTGGCAAGTTACAAAAATTGGGAGATGCATGATGAGGCACCTCATAGTCCGGTGTGCCTTATATATGACAAAAGTTTGAAAATGGACCATTCATTGACAGTGCGTTTTATAATCCAGTGCGCCCTATGGTGCAGAAAATACTGTACGTTAGCAGAAACTACAGGTGTGTGGTTTCCACCTGTGTGGCTGCTGCCATTTTCAGTCACAAGGAACAAAGATGACTTCGCTCATTCAACGCATGCATACGTCAAACTGTTTACTGTAAGCATTTCAAGTATGCATACACTGAATAAGCAAAGTCTTCCATTATCCTTGTGATTAGGGCCCAGCTTTTACAACGCTGTTTTTTTTAAAGGGAAATCTGAACATTAGTTGCGCTTCGCCGTTCGTGTCCACGACGACAGCGATGGGTCTCTGAAGCCGAAACTTTTTGAAACCAGGTCTTGAAATGGAAGTTGTTTTTTTTTTTGGAAATTCCCAGCATTGTTTCAAGGTAAAACGCAACTTAATAATAAATAATAAATAAATCACTCGCGCACCACTGTTGCAGTCGGTCAGTAGATGTTCTGCGCACGCGCGAGCAGATCAATGGCAACAACGGGCCGTTTGTGGCCCTCGCCCTTTTCTACGTGTAGCAGCGTCACTGTCCATCCAAACGAGTGTCCGTGCACTCAGCCTTTTGAAGGTAACCGTATACATCAATGACTTAATATACAAGTATATAAGTCATTGGTTTACATGCTCCAGCCCGAAGTGTCATAGAAATACAAAAATCACTGCGCTGTGTAGTGGCCCGGCATGGAAACTACAGCGGATTTAACAAGCACGTTGTTGCCGTGTAAACATACAACTTTTTCATGACCAGCATCGGGGGGAAAAAAATACATAAAATCCACATTTTCAGAGATTGTTCACACGTAAAGAGGGCCTTTAAAAGGCAGCAGCCACACAGGTGGAAACCACACCTGTCGTTTCAGAAAGGGTTGCTTTTGTTCAGCTGTAAATTCTGGACAGAATAACAATAACAAATTATTAGGAAGTAATTTGAAGCATTTCCCTTTTTTTGATTCAGGAAATTACATAGCGTAATCTCAAAAGTTAACATGATTAGCATAACGATTATCATTGAATATGTAATATGGTTTTTGCATCCATTTTTGTAACTACAGAATGTGTTCGTGTGTACAATAAGTTAAAACCTGTTTTGGGGCCCTCAAGCATTGTGCTGAAAAATACAACATAATAAAGCTCGCACGGCAGCTTCACTCTTAGCTAGGAAGGTAACCAGGTTATCTGTACAAGACTATTTGAAATGCCATTCCAAAGTTTCATTTTACCTACAAAGCTACAGAGACAGAGAGAAAAAAGCTGCAGCTCCCCCATGATTAGGAAAACTGGTTTTCTCAGCAGTACCTGAACGCACCGCCGGAGTCAGTGTTTAGCAGAATATATACCTTAGTAAATGTATTTTGTCTTGATTCTTGACTTGTTATACAACTACATAATCCTGTTTATGTATAAGTTGTCTCTGCCCAGCCCTACATTCACATACAGTTCAGCACTGTGTGATTGAATGGGATACAAACTGACAGAAGTGAAAATGAAGTTTTTTACTGCAGCTATCGCCACATTTTATGAACAGAGGCCATATTGAGGTCAGAGCTGGTCAGGAATCTCCAACTTTCTGAGTCGGAATTCCAATTTTGGGCCATTCTGATTGAGTTCTTGGACTTAAAACTCGGAAAGTCCAACTTTTGAATATAAATGGAGCACACCATTAGTTAAGGCATTACATTAGTTTCATCATCTGCTTTAATCTGTATCATTGATGTCGCTGCCGCCTCATTGGTTTTGCTTGGGCCACGTCTGAGCCTGAAGCCAGGCGCTGTCGGATACCATGGGCCGCCGAGCTTCCACTCTAGTTTGTATTTTTCCCAGTCATTTACTTACGAGGGATATCTCTTTCAAATAAGCAATGAGATTCTACGTTGAAGCAGCTACACACAACACAGACGTGACTCCCTCATCTGAAGCCAAACGTATATAAGAAATGCACCCATAAGCAAGAAATGTTGGCTTCACTTTCTTATAACTGGAGTAGATGTCACCCATCATTACTACAGTCTATGTATATTTAACGGTGCCCCACCCCCCCAACAATTGAATGTGATCTCACTCATTACGAACTTTGTGATTACAGAAGAGTCTGCGGTTTCTGCCATGAGCTGAACTCTTGCTACAACCAGTGGTTGCTAAAACAACACGAACTGGAGGCTTTAAGCAGGGCCGAGTTATGCACTCTGCTGCTCCAGAGCGACAACACACTCCTGCCTCCTGTAAGCACACACACACACACACATACACACAATCCTTCTTACATTAAATATGAAGCAGAAATATTATTTATAATCTTGTGCGCCGTTGGAACTTTTCCCATTGCCTTTTCCTTTTTTGTACCAGATTTGTTACGACTACAACACAGGTTACGATGAGTTTGGCCGGTGTCAGAGTGGTGTTGCTTGTAGCAGACTTCACATCTGTAAGAAGTACCTGAGCGGAGACTGCAGATGCCCCAAAAGCCATGACTTCTTTGCTCCCCAGCCATTAAAAAGTCTGTACGACAGAGGGGTGCCCGACACCCTCATTCGCTCCTTAAGGTCTGTTTATGCAAATAATGAGGCCTTGAGAATCTCTAGCAACCGGAGCACTGCTTCCCCCACATACACTACTGCAACAAGTGAGGTTGGTTTGCATTTAGACAAGAGACAGGGGCATCGAGGGAGAGGGAGAGGGAGAGGTGGAAACAGTGGCCACAGGGGATACAAAGGCAACAGTGAAAACAGAGGAAAACTACTACAGCCTCAGCAACCTTCCTCTTGTAGTTACCTCTTGGGTAACACTGATGGTTTTACTCTGTACAGTAAAAAGAGTCTGAATGAATATGGCAACGTGCAAGAAGACCTTAACTCATCCAGCAGTGATCTCTCCACTGCTGGTAGTGACACAAAAAGCAGAGATAGACGGACTGTAAAACCGAGGCACAGGAACCGGCAGAAGCACGGAGGCACCAGAGGCAGCAGGGGAAAAGGAACAAACCTCGGGAACCCGCCGCAGCAGCAACAATCTGATTCTCTTAACGATGTCCCTGCAAACAGCGACGCCTCAGATCTCAACACTGAAGGAGGACCAAATGAAGAAGACAATCGACAACGAGAGCCTAATTCACCCAGTAGTGACGCCCCTACTGTTGGCAAAGACGCCAGTGCAGAAAGCGGCAGTGGTTTCAAGGTTGAACAGATAGAGAGCAACCAAGGCAGAGAAACAGGCGGCAACAAGGGAAATGGAACAAACCTCGGGAACCCGTCACAGCAGCAACAATCTGCTTCTCTTAACGATGCCCCTGCAAACAGCGATGCCTCAGATCTCAACATTGAAGACAAACTGAATGAAGGTGACCGCCAGCAGCTAGATCTTAATTCACCCAGCAGTGATGTCTCTGCTGCTGGCAAGGACATCAATACAAAAAGCAACAATGGTTTCATGGTAGTACAGAGGCAGTGGAACCAAGGAAGAGAAGACAGCGGGGGAAATGCAGGACAATCACTACAACAACAACAGACGTCTGCCCTTAGTGACATCTCAGCCGACGTTTGTAGCTTAGATCTAAACGGCAAAGCTGGACTGAGCGTAGGAGACAGTCGGCAGCAAGGTCTTAACTCAGCCAAAAGTAATGTCTTGGCTGGTGGTACGGGCACCGATAGGAGTAACAGCAGTGGCCAGAGTAGGCAGCAGGCAAAAGATCCGAATCCAGCTTCAGCTATCACAGGAAGAGGTGGGGAACAGGACAACCAGCAGCAGCAGCTTCACAGATCCAGTCCCGCTGATCTCTCTGCTGCTGCCGACAGCAAGGACAGAAATAGTGGAGATGTGCTGAAGAAAAAACAGAAGCCAGTCAAAGGTAACTAGACAAGTTGTTGAAGAAGAATAAAGTTCTCAAAAGAACTGAAAAGAACCTAATTTTGCATTTTTGGTTTCCATCAGACAAAACCGAGATATGCATGCACTTCATTAAAGGATACTGTAAGCACGACGGTGAGTAACGATACTGAAACCTATTTAATCTAAAGAAGATTTCATGATCGGTGGTGTCTGGTGCTAGAAACCTTCTTGGATGTGGTTGATGCGTTTTCAGATCGATGCGTGAAAGCTCACGACAGGATGCCGTACAGGTGGCAGGTTCTGGAAGGTGGTCTGTGGACCAACCTGCCTCATAACGAGGCAATTGAGAAGGACTACTGCGACCCCAAGAACAAACACAGGTAGTTTGACGACCTTTTCAGTGAAACAAATGATGACTGGTGAATCACAGTATCCTAAAGTCTTTAACTGTTATGTCACAATCTAGCACTTCTTCAATAATCATTATAAGCTAGAGAATCCTGAAATATGTCACAGTATTGCTTTATAAAAACAAAAAACTACTAGTAAAAGAAGTAATCCATCCCAATACTTGCATTAAATGTTTCTGACTTCATGCCCTTCAGCAGCGGCAGCCCGGTCGTGCATTTTGACACAATGACCAGTGGAGCGAACAGAATACGTCGACTCTCAACCCTGAACTCTCTGGTTGAGCCGGACTTCATCCACACCACCGAGTGGCTCTGGTACTGGCAGGATGAGTTTGGAAAGTGGAATCTGTATGGCTCAGATGTGAGTAAAAGAATAAAGAAAATCCATATATTTGAAGCATGTAGCTGCGTTGAAGCATGATTAAGTGCCCTGAATGTTTGCACATACTTAAAAGACCAAAAGACTAAAAAACACTTGAAGTTATCAGCATTGTTTAATTGATATAGGAGGCCTTGATAACGGGTCTAATTGGTGCTCTAAACTAAATCATTCTAATAATAACATTCATTAACTAATGAGTTAAAAAATGTCCAAGGTGTACAGTTTTTCTAAAATAGACAAATTAAAGGAATGAAATGAATTAGAACGTACCTAAATAATTCTTATAAGAAATAAAATGGTTCTTCTTGCTCTTACATCACAATATTATTATTCTTTACACAGCTTTGCATATTTAGTTCCATCTTGTTTGTTTTCTACTACTATTTCAAGTTTTTCATTTTTCTTTTGTTCTGACAGTGAAGCTGAGCTCACCTGCGTTCATAGTTTTTATTTTATAACCCTTTCAAAATAAACTACAACAGCAGAAAGATGCCAGGGACGCTCTCATTTAAAGGTTTTTTAACATGCTAAAAAGCACTGAGTAAAGCTAAATCAAACACTTGCAATAGGTGAAAGACTTAATGTAGATCAGCACATCATCTGCATAGTGAACGATAAGAATCCACGGGTCTCAAAAAACATTTTAGATTTTGAATGTTTAAAAATTGAATGTATGCATACACGCACAATGTGATCTTGAAGAAAAATGTGGATCAAAAAGTTGTGCAACAAATACATTCAAACCTTTTTGTAAATTTGGTTGCTTTGGGACTAAATTTACAATATCTGCTTTTTTTGACGACCAATAAAAAGGTCAGAACCTTCCAGATTCATGCAGAAATGATAAAACTTTCATCAACCAGGGTTTAGTTCTAAAGTAAACGAGTATTTATTTTATTTCAAAGTTGATAGCCTGATAATTGCAAATCTAATATTTGGTCAAAGCGCTAACATCGACTTGGCGTTCCTGTGTTGCAGAACAGACATGACTCAGCGGACATCAGCAGTTCAAAGCTGGAGAAGAAGTTTCTGGACAACGAGAAAGACGTGGTGGATTTCAGGGCTGGCTCGCAGTCGTACACGCTCAGTTTCCAGGGTAAACAAGGACTTCAGATCAACCATCTAGAAACAATGTTCTGTTTTTGATTTATAATCAAACTTCCTGATTTTTTTTCTCCCTTAGACATGATACAAACAAACAAGTATTACGGCACTAAGAAACTTGTTAGCAGACGTCCTCTGTTCGTCTCTGCTGAAGATGTCAAAACCAAGAAAGTGAGGTAGGGGTCCCAAATAGAACCGTTTTATAAATTGAGACCTTCTGTAGTGTTTACACAGCTGTATTTTTCACTGATCGCTTTACTTCACAACATGTTGGTTATCAGTTGTTAAAATGTACACAACCACGAAGGCTTTAATAAGAGGTTTTGAAGCTATTATACATTGTAACAGTAGTCTTAAATGTGTTATTGACCTATAAGACCTTTGACTTAAGACTTTTCCCCTGCAGGAAGTCTTCAAATTCTACCTCTGTGCCAGACACCTGGGACAAGACACAGATCCCTCAAACAAGATTCTCGGTATGATGAATATAAATACATATTTGAAGGCACAGCCCAGTCTTTTTTCTTCTTACACATCTGTTCTTTTGACTTGTGGCACAGAATGACTGATCTTTGTCCTTGGTGGATAGAGGAGTGGTGGTGGCCACAGGTCAACTCTTCTCTGTGCCTAACCCTTCCTTTGTATGGAGCCAAGTTGGGGCCAAATGTTTTGTTAATTTGAAAAGAGAAATTTCAGTCGAAAAACTAAAACTTGAAATTGAAAGCTTGAGTTTTAGTCCAAAACTTATAAAATTCAATCATATATTCAAACTAAAAATAGGTGTGCCAATTTTTTTTAGTTTAAATAAAATGTTGATTTAAGTCTGGAAATATTTTAAAGAAATTATTAATTTTTATTTGTCACTTTTTTGTATTTTGATATTTGAGGACTTTTTTCCTAGTTCAGTTTTTAATGATCAAAGTTTTTTTTCCAGCTTCTAATCTTTTTTTTCACTTTCAGATCATTTTTTTTCAGTTTCAGACTTTTGGCCCCGATTTTGCGTAGGGGGTGTGGTTTCAGCTGAGAGGAGCATGGACTCATGAGTGACAGTCTAACAAAGAAGGAAGGAGGCTCTGTCAGTCATGTTGCCTTCAGGAAACAATCCTTTCTATCCACCATATGCCTGTGATTGGCAGTGAACAAACTAATGCCATGACTAAGTTCGTCTTTAAAACCTGTTTTGGACGATACGTGGCACCAATAACATTATTCAAGCAACAAACTGCGCCCGTTTGTGCATTTCAGCAGCAACACTTTAAGAATCGACCTCTCCCACTTATGGGTATGATTCTCCAAGAGTGCAGAGTCCATCGTTTTTTCCAGGGGTTGTGTGATGATAGACCAGGTTGCCATTTTTTTCGGACTTGCTGGGTTCAGGTTCTGTCTTGTTTTCTGTTGGCCCCTGACCGGGTTTCTTTATTGCCTGTAAATATGTATGTGACTGCAATGTTTCCTGTTCTGTGTTCTTTTTTAAAGAGAGTTGCCCTCCAGCGCTCTTCAGATGAATATCTAAAGGTCGAAGCTCTTTTCTGTTCAACCATGAAGGGCTTTGATATTATTGAGATTGAACGTATTCAAAATAAAGCACTTTGGGAAGTCTTTCAGTGGTACGTACGTTTTGGAACAAGTTTTCAACCTAAACAAGTTGGTGTGTTATTCGTTAGCTTTTTAACCTTTTAAAAATCAAATGAACTTTTTCTAATTTGTGAGATTTATTTGCTTCTAATGGCCTAAACGTAATAGTAGTAAATGTTGGATCAACAGGACTGTAATGCTGTCTTAAGTAAGCTTCTAATAGTTGACCAAAACTGTATAACATTTCTAATTTATGAGCTTGACTGAAGTTTATTTCTCTTAACTGAAGGCAGAAGAACCTGATGAAGAACAACAACGGTGGGCGTGACGTGACAGAAAGACTGCTTTTTCACGGCACAGAATTGAAATACGTGGATGCCATCTGCCTCAACAACTTCGACTGGAGGATCTGTGGGACTCACGGAACAGTTTATGGCAAAGGTGAGCTAAAGATTGAGCATTTGGCACTTACAGTGCATTCCATTTTGCACTTGGAAGTCAATTTATCCGTTTCAAATTGGAGAAATCAACTGGAACAATCCTCGAAGTCCCACATTTGACAGGGAAAGTTTGAAATTCCTGATCAACCCGGATCTCAAAATCCAATATGGCTGCCTTACGCATGAAAATTTACCACCGCCGTCACTGTTACCACTTATTTCAGCTCATATCTCAATAAATCAGTCAGAGATACTGTACTACATGCCTCAATTTGTGAACATGTTGCTAGAGAGAA
The DNA here is from genome assembly GCF_001649575.2 of Kryptolebias marmoratus. Taxonomy (NCBI): domain Eukaryota; kingdom Metazoa; phylum Chordata; class Actinopteri; order Cyprinodontiformes; family Rivulidae; genus Kryptolebias; species Kryptolebias marmoratus. The sequence continues at coordinate 5,601,167 of NC_051447.1, read as the reverse complement.
TGCATAAAATGCAGAGAAACAGCGTCTTCTTTCAGCTGTTCCCTTTTCAGGGGTCTCCACAGCGAGTCATCCTCCTCCATCTAACTCTGTCTTCTGTGTCCTCTGTCCTCACTCCAACTCCCTCCATGTCCTCTCTAACTGCATCCATATATCTCCTCTTTGTCTTTTTCCTGGCAGCTGCATCTCTAACATCCTTCTACCAATATACCCACTGTCCCTCCTCTGCACATGTCCAAACCATCTCAGTCTGGCCTCTCTAACTTTATCTCCCAGTCCTTCAACCTGTGCTGTACCTCTGATGACCTCATTCCTAATCCTGTCCATCCTCGTCACACCTTCAGCTCTGCCACTTCCTGTTCTGTCTCCTGTCTGTCTGTTGGTCCCACCATCTCCAAACCATACAACACAGCTGCTCTCACCACTGTCTTGTAAATCTTTCCTTTGACCTTTGCTGACACCCTTTTGTCTCAAATCACTCCTGAAACTTTTCTCCATCCACTTCGTCCTGCCTGGTCTCTCTTCTTCACCTCTTTACCACACTCCCCGTTTTCCTGGACAGTCGACCCTAAATACTTGAAGTCCTGCACCTTTGTGACCTCTGCTCCTTGTAGCCTCATTGTTCCACCTGCCTCCTTCTCATTTACACACATTTACAGTCTTTCTACGGCTGACTAGATATAAAAGACAGTCTAGAAATTCAATAGGAATTTCTAGATTGGCGAGAAATCCATCCAACAGAGACTGAATAGGCTTTAACAGAAGCATGTGTCCCAGGAGAGATAACTGGAAAAGGATTGAGAATATGAAGCAAAACGGGATGCTAGAACAATTTGAGCACATCTGGAGATTGTCAGGAATCACAAAAACAAGACAACAGAACACAAAACAAGATCTACCTCTCACAAAAGTAGCATAATTTCTAATATGTTTTTTTTTTGGCATTTCCTCTGCATAAATTAAACACTGCAGGCTACAAATAGCCTTTAAAAGACAAATGTATTGGTAATCACATTTATGTCCAAGAACCCAAGAAAACGAGGTCCGTCCTTCCAATATCGTCATTCATCACCACTTTATTGGCTTCTGTCTTTTTTTTTTTGTTACTTTCTGTTTATTGAGAGTTTTTCTTTTAAACGAACACATACAAACTCAGAACCAAAAAAACAGACTGTCGACAAGAGAA
>NC_051447.1:5598625-5599884 GCF_001649575.2 Kryptolebias marmoratus | reverse complement strand
GCTCTCCTCGCTAAGGTCCGTTTTCAACGTTTGTTAATTCAGCCCTTGCCTGACCATGACTTTTAGCACCCCCCAGTCTCTTTTTCGATCTAACTCCACGCATAATATATCATTTTGAAAAAAAATTGGATTCCTTTTTCGAGTTTTGTGGAGTTATCCTTGTCGCTGATCAGGACAGATTATAGTTTAGACCGCCATCTTGGAAACGCTCCCCGGAAGTCCTATTGGCTTCTGTCTTAAATAAAATGCATGAATAAAACTCTTTTTTAAAGCTTAATGCAATTTTAACAAGCAAGTTTTATGAAATAAAGTAATTCTGTTTGCATCTTTTCATTATCTACGACAGTTGACCGACTTCCTGCTTTTTAAAGAGGAGCCTCAAGTGGTTTTCTGGAGGAACTGCAGTTTAAAAGCTGCCGCTTTGTCAGCCGTTTCATCTTGTACTGGCGCGTTTTCTCACAGTCAGCTTTTGTGTTTCCCTTCCCACGTTCCCAGGTAGTTACTTCGCCCGGGATGCCATGTACTCCCACTGTTACACCGGAGACACTCCCGTCAGAACCATGTTCGTCTCCCGGGTGCTGCTGGGCAGCTACACCAGAGGGGCCTCCAGCTACGTCAGGCCTCCTTCCAAAGACGGCGGAGACGTGCACTTCTACGACAGCTGCGTGGACAACGTCGCCGACCCCTCCATATTCGTTGTGTTCGAGAAGCACCAGATCTACCCCGAGTACCTGATTCAGTACTTGACCGCCGAGCCACTGAATGACACCAGTGGATCCAACAGTGCTGCGCCAGCGCCCACTCAGTGTGTCATCACTTAATGCCAAAAATGCAGTAAAGAAAGTGGGCGTTAACGTTTGAAGGAGTTGAAGAAAGCCTATTCATGTATCCCTGAAAATCATTAATTGCACAAATATTGATAGGTGCTTCTTTTAAGGCGTTTTGACCTTTGATTGTTGCCGTTTTTTCTCAGATTTAACGTTGAAGCACTCTTTAAAACTTTATATCGCACCTGTTGACATGTTCTATTTTTACATTTTGTTTGTGCCTAATCCTCAAACGAGCAAGTCTTAGTTGACATCCAGATGTACGGAGGGTATTCCTGGGCACTTTTCTTCTGGAAGTTTTGGATACCAGTGAGGGACACAGTCACCACAACCAATGCAAAGCTGGACTGCTGGGTCAGGTAACCTGTACAGTTCAAACGGTACATCACAGAGCGCCAGATGCTGCTGTCGCTTTTCTTGACCCCCCCCCCC
>NC_051447.1:5592907-5598576 GCF_001649575.2 Kryptolebias marmoratus | reverse complement strand
CCCCCCCACAACACACACACAATGCCAGCATGCCATTTGAAGTGGTGCGTGAGGGGTACAGGGTACAACAGTGGCGTTGTCGGGAGTCTCCTGAACGCATCGTCACGTCTGAAAAGAAACTCGGATAAGGATGATTGTCGATGTGTCAGATAACGCAGCTCCCTTTTCCGATCTGGCTGAGGCGCTTCACAAGCAACACGTTGGTAACCAACCATCACAACTTTATGGCCGCAGAAACTTGGGAACAACAATGCCACACAAGCAGTTTGGAGTTCCCCTTAATGGTGTCACGTTGTCGTGCCATGAGAGTGCAAGAGGAAAACAGATACAGTCCTGGTTCATCATAGCACTTAAAAAGCAGGTACGGTTCGTGTAAGGACCAAGGCAGGGTGAGGGATTGAATTGGACTCTAAGCCTTCGATTCCTGGTTTAGTTTATTTAGTGTTAAGGGCTAATGACAACCTCCAGAAAAAAAAAAAAATCAAAAAAGATAAATGGTTTGTTCGGGGCGCCAAAGAGGTTGACATTTCAAATCAGAGAAACGAGACACTGGGATGTTTTATGGAAGCGTTTTAACAGAAAAACAAAAACATGAAGACTTATTATTTTCAGAGTTCCATTTCCTGTTTGAACCAACGGGAGGGCAGGAAGTTCCTGTGACCAACAGCACCAACACCTGAACTGCTGCTTTTAAGCTACAATACTAAAACTATTAAAAAACCCAAAGACAAATTAAACACATACAGAGGAAACATGAATATTAAAACAGTCACTTAGCTCTTCCAGCCAGATGACAAGACGCCTCTTGATGATTAGATTGGAACATCTGCTTCAGTCCATCTTGGAAGAGACCCAGTCTGGTCGATGCTTTAGAGGCACAGGAAGTAATGTTTATAAACGATGCAGAACCACCGAGCTGAAAAGACACATCTAAATCCTCCCTTGTTTCCAGCTGTCTCCACTGCAGGTAACACTAAAAGTAACCCATCTGACCCCATCCCCCCGATCCAGGTGTTTCCCATCAGTGACTCATTAGGCGACGCCTGCCAGGCTGCACCCAGAAGCAAGGCTTTTCCTCGTTACAGTGCGTGAGATTACAGGAAAGTTGTGCTTCTCTTCAACACGTCTGCTGGTCAAACCCCCACCCCGGCTTGTTCGGTTATCAGGGAAACGATAGCCGCGGTGGAGACATTCGCAAGGCCGTCTTTCTCCCCCATGACTGAGCATTTTAAAGCCTAAACTTTGCCCCGAAAGTAAAAAATGATTTGAAAATGGCTGGAAGAAGATGGCGACTCCACTCTCGCTCTATTGTATTTTGCCCGTCGACCAACCGTGTCTTGGCTGTTAATCAGTAACAATACGATCTGCGCACGTTATTTTGCATGAAGGAACATATGGAGGATGTTTGTGTCACCCGGGCCAGGTGCGCCTCACGTCATCACCCGAGTACCTGGTGCTGGCAAAGCGCTGAGGCAATGGTATCCACGTCTGACCTGGAGAGGATCTTTTCGTGCTTTTTGTTTCTTCTCGTTTGGATTGTTTACTTGTTTCGACAAATCGCCTCCAGTTGCTGCTGCTTGGAGGCTTTTGACAGGAAATAACAGAAGGTCTCACATTACACCGGTTCTGTCTGTGGAATTTAGAATTTAAACAATTTTAGTTTTGACTTCTAGAGCTTTAAATGGACAGGATCCATTTAAATCATGCAAAATAATGTGCGCAGATCGTGTTGTTACTGATTAACAGCCAAGACACGGTTGGTCTTAAATGGACAGGATCCATTTAAATGTTGGTTCCTTATTCTTCAGCCCACACCCTTCGGTCTTCACACCTGAACCTCCTAAAGGTCCCCAAGACCCGGTTAAAAAACTCAAGGCGACCCGTAGCCCCCGGGCTGTGGAACGCCCTGCTGTCTCTGTTGATCCTTTTAAAAAGCAGCTGAAGACATTTTTATTCAGACAAGCTTTGAGTTAATTCTTCTACTAACTGGTTTTGTTTTATATTTAGCCAGCATCTGTGTTTCTGTAAAGCACTTTGTGAGTTTATCTATGAAAAGGTGCAATATAAATAAAGTTTACTTTACTAAAATAAACAAAGGTGGAACAACGGCGCAGTGGTTAGAGCTGTTCTCTTCCTGGCCTTTCTGGGTGGAGTTTACATGTTCTCCCTGAGCTCACGTGGGTTTCCTCCCACAGACCTAAAACAGGAATGTTAGGTTATTAGGTGAGAGTTTGAGCGCGAATGGTTGTTTGTCTCATTTGTCTGTGTGTGTCCCTGTGATGGACTTATGACCTGTCCAGGAGACACCTATGGACAGGTGAAAATAAATGGATAAAAAAACAAACAAACGCCATACATAAACACTACCAAATGTGCTGTTGTGAAGCCTGACAGGCAGAACCCAGGAAAAAATCCACCGTCTTAAAGGCAATAAAGTGAGCCTAAAATGACTCCTTAGTTCTGTGAATCTGAGAATAAACTTTGTGTCTTTAAAGGTAATTGAAAACATTTGTATCTTAAGGGGGATGTGCATTAAAATAACACTGTTTACCTGAGCCTTAAATAAATGATAAACTTTGTTCAAAACAGTTGTGAATATTCTTTCAGTGAGACACGGTAAATCATCGATTCCATCCAAATTTGTTTTTTAATTCAAATGAGGCTCCAGCACGTCACAGGAGTAAAGATTTTATTTTCTTCTTCAGAGAAATGACAAACTTTTACACTCTACAGTATACAGACTTGGCAGAGAGCTTCTTCCTGCACGGTAATTACTACAATAATTAATATATTAGGTTCTAATAACAGGTATTATATGCAAAATCAAAACAACACATATATATAGACCTTCACATTAAAGTGCCTACAGGATGCAGGCTCCTCTCTCAGCTTGAAGTTCCTTATTGAGGAAATATATGAAAGGAATTTGATTTTAGATGAAAAAGGAAGACTAAATATTTTGTAAAATTAATGCGTTCGGTTTGTAAAGGCTCAGCTTTGGTTGGCTGGTTCCTGTGGGTGACATTTCATTTTATCCTACTTTTCATATCATTATTATAATACAGTAGACCAGAGCCAACACACCCTTAATAACATGCATAGCCGAACCCCGTATCGCTCCACAGCCCTGAAAGTTAGACTCTTCCAAAAGCAAAGCGCTTCCAGCCTCGCCACTGAGGCCGGGTGGGATCTGTGGAGTCTCAGGGGTCAGACAGAGGAAGACTTGGATAAGAAGAAGAAGAAGAAACAAACAAACAAAAAGGTGTGGAAGCAGCCTAGTTGATGCAGTCCATGATGTGGATCTGCAGGGAGTCCAGGTCCGGCAGGATCTCGCCGCACTTGGGGCAGGCGTGTTCAGGAATGTTCCCCTGATGCTGCCAGTCGGCGCCTGCGGCAGAGAGAGAGAGAGACAGACGCCGGTCAGGACATCAACCTGCTTGCTGATGGTCCAGTCGCGACCACGGGTCGGTGTAGTTTTGTGTGTCGGGGAGCGTGAACGTAGGAGGTGAATCCACATGAATGTGGAAGCGAACCGCGATGAGATGACGCTCCCGTTTAAAAAGGTGGGAAAACAACAGGGACATTCGATTTGAGGAAACACCGGAAAAAGGAGACTGAATATTTGAGCGTTTTAAGGCTCCGGAGGCCACAAGAACACAAGTGGGAAACCACTTGACCTCCTCCTCCTCGGCTACTATTTGGAAACCGCCATCTTGAGTGAACGCCCTTGTGCGTTTCCACAGCTGATTGATCACATGATGTTCATGCTATAGAAAGTCACCACCCACTTTCCTGTAACCTTTGAGATGCCAATATAAGGACGACAAGGGGAAACTATTGTTGGAGAAGGAAGCTGCAAGAAAAAACTTCAACCCGGTGTTGTGTCTGTTTGTGTTTCTTCTCCATTCCTTTTGGGTTTTTTAAAAGTGACTTAAACCTGACAGGACCAAAGTGTTTTCCTGCCGTCCTCAGACCACTCCAAGCTCGAAGATTATTTATCAAGCAGCCACAGTACGAGCCTTTCATTACAACCCTAATCCCAAAAATGTAAGTAACAGAGTGTGATGATCTGCAAAAGCTCTATCAGGCAGAGAAGAAGTCCGATATGAACACCATCCAGAACCTCTGCTGTCTCCTCTGGACCAAAGGAGAACTGATCTGAGGTCAGATGAATGTACTAAAGAGGAGAGGGACCATCCAGCCTGTTATCGGCACACAGCTCACACTGCCTCTCTGATGGTATGGGGGTGCATTAGTGCATATGGCATGGACAGCTTACACATCTAAAAAAGCACCATTAATGCAGAAAACCATATGCAGGTTTTAGAAAAACATCTGCACCCATTTAGTAAAAAAGACCCAGAAGTGTTGAACAGCTAGAATCCTCCATCAGACCAGAATGGGACATTCCCTCTAAAACCTCCAGCAGCTGCTCACCTCAGCTCCAGATGTTTACAGAAGAGAGGAGGCTTCACAGAGGGAAACATGGACCTGTCAGAACTTTTTTGCGGTGTGTTGCTGCCATAAAATTTAAAATTCCCTTATTTATTTATTTTTTTTAATAAAAAGATAGTTTCTTAGTTTAAACCTTTGACATGTTTTTCTTTACTTTTTACATAACATCCCAACTTGTTCAGAACTGGGGTTGCACATTTATCCCTGCGAACATCCTCACGCTGGTTTGTGGTGAGGACAGAATACTAACCAATGTACAAACAGAGGCTGGAGCTCCTCCAGCTGCCATAGTGGCAACAAAGCAAGCCGATGCGAGTATGACGCGGGCCACAAAACAATGAAAACAGTTTTGCCGCGGGACGGCTGCAAAGACTCAGAACTCAGGGAGGCTGCAGCTGAAACCACAGTGTACCTCGTCCAACCAGAGATGGTCCGGCTCCGTGCGCATTTCCTCCAGACGACCCGTGTCTCCGCTGCATTTCATTCAGCGAACGCCTGGAGGAGACAGGACGAAATTATAAACACCAAGCCCGAACCCACACGTCACTTGGTTGAGGGCAGCTGAACTCGTACCGGCCCAGAGAGTCCACCTCCTCCTGCAGCTGACTGTTCTGCTTCTTGACGAACTCCAGCTGAGCGGCCAGGCGCTCCTTCTCCTCGTGGATCTTCTCCCTCGCCGCTCGCTCCGCGTAGAAGTCCGAGGAGTAGACCTCCGCCTGCAGAAAGGGCAGCAGGGGGAAAAGGGATTAAAAGACGACGAGACGCCGGATTTCCAGCGCTTGAGCCCTTCGGTGTAATTATTGCTATTTTGCCGCTCACCTGAGCCTGGAAGACAGAGATGGTCTCCAGCTCCTTCTCCTTCAGGAACATGTCCTGCTTCATCTCGTCAATCCTGCTCTGTTTGACAGCCAGCGCCTCTTCGGCGGCAGACAGACGCCGCTGCAGCTCGTCCACCAGCTCCTTCTCCACCAACAGGGACTGCAGGACGATCAAACAGAAGAGCTCGCATTTCTAATCCTCCTGTAATTAAAGCGAACTGAGCCTGCTCCAAGCCTACCTCCCTCTTCTTCCTCTCCTCCTTGAGCTCATTGTAGTCCTCAAACAGCTTGGTGTAGGCGTCCTTCAGCTGAGCCAGGTTGTTCCTGTCAGGAAGGGAGAGGAAGATTAGACGTTTCTCGGCTCGTTTGTTTTTTTTATTTCCCCCCCCACCCCCC
>NC_051447.1:5587974-5592772 GCF_001649575.2 Kryptolebias marmoratus | reverse complement strand
CAGACGCAGCGCAGACCTCTGACCTCTCCTCATCAGCCTTCCTCTGCTCGATCTGGGTCTGGGTCTGCACGCTGCCCAGCTGCAGCTTCAGCCGGTCGTTCTCCAGCTGCATGGCCTGCTTCTCCTCCAGCTGAGCCTTCAGCGTCACCACGTCCTGCTCCACCTCCCGACATCTGCACGCGAGAACCCCCCCCCCACACAAACACATGTTTCAGTAGTTTGCGAATATTTTTGCCGTTCTCGTTTTCCTCGGCGCTAGGCGTGAGCCGGCCGGTCTGACCTGTCCTGCAGGTTCCTCTTCATGCCTTCGGCTTCATCCAGCTTGCTCTGGGCCTGCTGCAGCTCCTTGAAGAGCGTCATCACCTGAGACTTAAGGTTCTCCACCTCAGACGCTGCCTGCAACGCACAAGCGTTACAGAGATCAACAGGAGGACGAGCACGTCAACAGAATCTCTAAACGCTGTGAAGTTATTCGTTCCCACCTTCTCAGAATCCTCCTGGATCTCTGTTTGGGTTGATTCCTCTTCTCCACACTTGCTGGCTTCCAGCTCTTTGACTCTGTTGGATAAAATGCCAAATGCCAAAATTAGATTGCAAAAGTCATACGTTAACGGGGTTTAATGTCTAGACCAGGAGTACGCAATCCTGGTCCTCGAGTATCATTATCCTGCATGTTTTACTTGTTTCTCTGCTCCAACACACCTGATTTGAATCAGTGTGTCATTAACAGGCTTCTGCAGAACAGGAAGAGATGATTTAACCACTGAATGAGGTGTGTTGGAGCAGGGAAACAAGGAACACATGCAGGATAGTGGTTCTCCAGGACCAGGGTTGCCCACCCCTGTTTTAAATCAAGATCATCTCAGCTGGTTTGGTCAAATCTGAAATGTACCACATCAGATTTTAGCTTGATATCTGTAAAACTGACTGAGATGTAGCCATTTAAGCATTGGCTCAGACTGATAGGCTGTGGCAGCCATCTTTAATTGGGCTGAAGATGTAGATGTACACCCAGCTAATACTTTCACTAAATTCTGTCCAGTGGCTCCAGAGATATTTTGCCAACACACACAGGTAAAAACAGTAAAAAGCAAACTTCGTTTAGACTTCATGGTCGTGCCGTGGTTGTTTTCCTCTACCTGGCAGCAGACGCCTGCAGCTCCGCCTCCAGCCGCTCACACCTTTGCGTCTCGTTCCTCAGAGACTGCAGCAGCTGGCTGACCGTCACCCCTTCGCTGTCCAGCCGGGACGCCGTCATGCTGAGATCCGGGCGCCGGCTGCGCTCCGCGCCGCATGCCTCGTTCACACCCTCCACGCCTCCGTCCTGAGTTGGGACAGAGGTTTGTTACACCCTAGTTCTCTCTCCGAACCAAACCGGAGCAAGCGGCTGCGTTTGTGTGCACCGGGGGGGGAGGTCCTCACCGACACTCTGATGACCTCGATGAACGAGTCGTCCTGAGAGTCCTGCTCGGCCTTCAGCTGCAGCTCCGAGTTCAGAGCCACCAGGTCATTCTTCTCCGCCTGCAGCCGGGCCACCTGAGCCCGCAGGGCCTCCAGCTCTGTGCTCTGATTGGACGACAATCGTTTGTTAAGCCACGGCACAGTTCAACCAAAGCTGTGAAGGATACCAGCCCACCCTCACCTGGCCTCCACCCCGGGCTCGTGCCTCTCCCCCGGCCCCCTCCAGCTTCTTGCTCAGCTCCTGGTTCTCCAGGGTCAGCGCCTGCATGTGGCTCCGAGCTTCCTCCAGCCGGCTCTCCATGAAGTCCCGCTCCTGTCGTTGCTTCTCCCGCCATGCGGTCAGACCCTCGAAGCGCTCTTTCATGGTCAGGTTGGTCTGACGCAGGGCCTCTGGTTCAATGAATTTAAAAAAGAGATTACACCTCAGTCACGGGCTTTGTGATTTTTTTCTTATTAAGCTAAAACGAGCCCCGCTTGTTGTTTGGCACAGCAGCAGCCTAACACTCCTCTCACCCTTCAGGTCTCTGTTCTCCTGGATGAGGTTGTTCATCTGCTTCACGGTCTCCTCCAGCGCCACGGACTGACCGGGGGGGCCAGAGATGTTGCCGTTCATCATGGGGCCTTCAGACGCCATGAGGCTGAGAGCAGACAGACATGTCTTGATATCATTCCACGAACAGAAATTAGTCAAAGCTCGGAAAAGTCTGGAAACCCTCTTTTTGTGACGTGTGCAGAAAGTTGTTTTTAGGAGGGTAATAACTCACGATTTTGAACGCATCACCCTTTTTTTTGAGCTGAACTAAAAGGTCTGAGACGTCTTCTATGTGCAAAATAGGCCTTTTTCTCTCAAATATTGTTCACAAATATATAAAAAACATAAATCTGCGTTAGTGAGCATGTCTCCTTTGCTGAGATAATCCATATCAAGATGCTGATTAGACAGCATGATTGTTGCACAGGTGAAAACCGGTCAGCATCTGTTGTGACCACCATTTGCCTCACGCAGAGCAACACACGTCCTTCGCACAGAGCTGATCAGGTTGATTGTGGCCTGTGGAATGTTGGCCCACTCCTCCTCAGCGGCTGGATCTTACTGGATCTTGTTGTACACGCCAATCCAGAGCAGCCCGAACATGCTCATTGAGTGACACAGATTTATACAAATTTCTAAAGAATATTTGAGAGAAAAAGGCTTATTGCATCACAAAAAAGGCGTAGATCTTTGAGTTCGGCTCGTGAAAAAAGGGAGCAAAAACAAAAGTGTATATATAAACACACACGCCCTCTTCTGGATGCCAGCACTGATTGTAACAAACCTATTCTTTGTGTGTTTGCAGACAATGGAGCCTGACCTCTTTACTGTGATGACACTTATATGCAAATATATGTATTTATTGACATAAAAGCCGACATAAGAACAGTCTTAGCTTTAGGTGGCATTTGTTTTTGTTTTTCTAAATATTGCATAAAGCTAACATGTGTTTTTTTTTTGTCGTTGTTGTTGTTGTTTTTTTGCAGACACCAAATAAAAGAAAAGTTATTAAAGTTGAAAACATCTAATGTTGCCTGCACTGCCCAGCGACTGCCACTTGGGGGCGACAAAGTCCAGATTGAAAACTCTCCACAGAGCAGAAGAGGATCATAATAAGGGTTTTAATACACTCTGACAATTCATAATGATCCCAAACTTCTAATGATCAGTTTATATCATGAATGAATGAATTTCAGCTATTATTACAGCAGGGAAACTCCTTTTTTGCTAATTGTTTGTTAGTAAAGCGTGGGAAACCAAATCACGCTGACATGATTAAGTGACTCAGCGCTCACAGGAGCGATCTCAGCTCATCTTAGGGTAATGAAACTAAACAAAAGGTAAACATGGGAAACAAAAACAGGCATCTGGTCATCTTCCGCACCAACACGAGCTGAACTGATTAAGGTTAATAAATATCTGCGCAGCTGAAAGACTGAACCTGCGGTGAACCCCTTTAAAAACACATGCTACTTAAATATTACCGTGTAACAGCAGCTCACGACATCCCCTGAAACGTGTCGAAATGTGCCGTAAACGTCTGTTTTCCACCTCTATTTTGTCACGTTTGCTTTCACTTTCCTTACGTCGGCCTAACTCTTCGTCAAACACTAAAAAAAGTTGGTAACTCGGACAGGCGGATGTGGCTTAATGACTGCCAAACTGCGTCACAACAAACTCTTATAGCAAAAAAAGAAAGAAAATGTTTAAGGTTTCGACTCACCTGCTGTCAGGTACGAATATAGGACAAAGTCTGGCTGCTCGCTTCGATAAAACACGGAGGGACAGGGACGAAAAAGCAGACTGGGTCGACCAATCTTCGGCTCCTGGGTTTAGTTTGAGTTAGCGTAAAGCTAACGCTAGGAGAGAATGCTACACTTCCGGTTACAGCTTTCAAAATAAAGTAAGAGTCCGAAAAAAATACGATTTCAAAACCTATAAAAAGTATCTTAAATGGAAAAAAACATTAACTTGTTTGTTTACAAGTTCATAAAGCTTTGTGCTTATTAAGTAAGTATTATTATTCAAATAAAATGAGCTGCAAGATGTATGAAACTCATTTGTCTTTGAAATAAAAATATATTTTTTGAGGGCGAAACACCCGGCATTTTTATTTGTTTACTAATTTACAGCCTTGTGTTTCTGTTGCCGTTTTTATTTTACGTATTTTTTTTTTATTTTAAACACTCGGGCTTCACTTCCGGTCTAACTATAGTGAACCTGACACCTGTCTTTCACAGAAGTTTCCGTTTCCTGAAAGTGACGTCACAGACCAGGCGACAGATCTGACAGCGAAACGGAAGCGGCGCGTAAACGACGCCCCCTTTGCGTCAGCTGGTTGAACCCGTAGGATGAAGTCCATCCGCATCTTTTATAAATCAGCGAAAAGCTGACGCGAAAGGGGCGGGGCCCTGAAATCAGCTGACAGCGGGAATTCCCTTCAGGCGTCACATCATTATCAACAACGAAATGATGGGAAGGGAAGTTCCCTAATTGGAGGGACAACAAACTATGACTCGGTTTGGAAAAACAAAACCACCACGAGATACGTTCGTGCTTAAATGTGTGGATTTATTCTACAAAAGCGCTCCAAATTTACTATTCTTGGTCAAACTTGGTTTAATTTACATCTACAGCAGTGACGTGCGGTGAGGTTCATGGTTGGTGAGGCACTGAGAGTCAGATTTACAAACATATAAATCCAAAAGGGTAGCTTATTCAATTGGCTACTGGTTATTTCATATCTCATCAGCGTTCTTCACACACACACACACACACACACACACACACACACACACTCTCTCT
>NC_051447.1:5560871-5587820 GCF_001649575.2 Kryptolebias marmoratus | reverse complement strand
TGCGTGAAAGGACAGCAGCAACAAGCTCCCGTTGGCTCACGTGCGCCCCCTTCAGTGCGGCAGAGTACTGTCTGCCTCTCCCTTCGCCTTTTCACCGTGGTTTTATGTCCCCTCAGCAAAACTAAATATGTCACAAACAAACATTAAACGTAAATGGTTAAAGATATTAGCCAGACTGTGGAAAATCAGGCTATATAAACCATTACAATGGCGACATGCAGCGGTACGGCAACAGGCAGGGGCCAATTGCATATATCAACCCAGTTTGTGATGGATTGCGCAATCAGAGGTGAAGCTCGGCTTGTTGCTGCCGCACCTCGCGTTTCACCCTCATATTTGAACAGGAAATATGCAATTTCAGCGATTTTGACTATAAAAATTCGATTTGGACCATAAAAATGTTCAAAAATTACTCATACATAAAGATCAGTGGACAAATATTAATAATCATTTTATGTTATGATTTTTTTTTTTCTTGTCATGATGACGGGAGGCTCTGCCTCACCTGCCTCCCCTGACCGCACGTCCCTGGTCTACAGTATGTTTTTATCAACTGATTTTTTGAAAGGTAAAACAATTCGCATTAGTGTACACTAGATGGCAGTGTTGTCTCATCTGTTCCTGGCGTTCAGCTCATAAACGCTTTCTTTAGTTTACTGTGATGAAAAAAAACATGTAGAAACGTACAATATTACTAATAAAGGCATTAATAATTTAGTAACAAGAGCATACAGCTCAATTACCTGTGAATTGTGGCTGTTAATCAGTTTCCTTTGAGCTACATTAGAGTTAATGATCATATTAGGATGATTTTGTTTTGTCATAACAGGAGCTGTAGTTGCCTCATTAACGCGGATGTCTGCCGGCCCACACGGAGCGGCGCATCGGTCCGTGAAGGCAGCACAGAATGGGCTGCAGCATTTTGTTCCCACTGGAGAGGAGAGAACTCAAGCAGCAGCAACAGCTTGGACTTACAGAAGCTTATTTACGATTAGTCTGGTTTAATTCTGTTCTAGTTCCGTGGTTTAATGTGAAGTTTCACATCTTTTTCGTAGCTGAAACTTAATTGGATTATGTTCTCTAGGCGTCACGAGATTTAGTGCTTTTAAAAGTTTTTTATGTTTTCCCCCTTTTTTAAAAGTTTGCTTTATGTGACTTTTAAAGGACTGAGTTCAAACACCTGGTAAGTTTTTTTATTTTTTTGCTTTCGGGATGCTTCCTACAACCTTCCTCCTCGCCGCGCTCTGCGCCTTTGCGCACCTGGGCACCTTGGAGACGTTTACGCACGGCTGCCGGCTGCCCTCCGAGTGGCGGCCGCTGAGCGAGGCCTGCCGGGCGGAGCTGGCGGAGATCATCGTCTATGCCCGGGTCCTGGCCATCCACCGGGAGCTGCCGGGCTTCCGCACCTTCGGCCGGCACAACTCGCTGCCCCTCGGCTACGGCCGCGAGAGCGCGGAGGACGGGCTGCTGTACTCGGCCGAGGTGGAGCTGCTGTGCGACCAGGCCTGGGGCAGCATGCTGGAGGTGCCCTCTGGGTCCAGGCTCAACCTGACCGGCCTGGGCTACCTGTCCTGTCAGTCCCACGCCGTCATGGAGAACTTCTCCTACTTCTTTTTCCTCAGGTACACAGGCGCTTGGAAAAGTACCCACACTTCCCTCTAACCCTGGCTTTCTCTTCCCTTTTGTTGCCCTCACAGCCTGGAGTTTTAAACTGAGAAGTGGTGCGTGCATATGTATTCTCCCCCCTTTTGCTTCAAAGCCCCAACCACTACCCCCATGTATTTAGTTGAAAAAGATCCACTTGTAGTCAATCTACTTGAGCCCCTCTAATGCTAAGGACACCATCCTTACAGTAAAGCACAGTGGTGGTCGGCAGACACTCCTGAGGGACGCCCGTTTCAGTCTCCCAGAGGTCTGAGACTGGGACGGAGGTCCATCTTACTGCTGGGGCAACACTCTTGTGGTTTTCGGGCGAACAGTTAAATGTCCCCAGAATGGTTTCGGATCTCAATCCAGCTTTGGTTTGATTTATGAAGAGACTTAATTCTGATCAATAATATGGAGTATTTAGTTTAGGTCTATTACTTATAATCAGTTTTAACCCCATTTCCCCATTTTCGTGCTGTCTGTCATAAATCGTCCCCCCCTCCTCCTCCTCCTCAGGATGGACGAGAACTACAGCATCCTCCCCCACGGCGTCAACTTCCAGGACGCCGTCTTCCCCGACACGGCAGAGAACCGCCGAACGTTTTCCAGCCTCTTCCAGTTCTCCAACTGCACCCCGGGGAGCCAGCCGTTCAGCTCCTTCAGCCCCGAATGGGACGTCCAGGAGGACAGCAGGGTGAGACAAGAACAGCGCACACACACACACAGAACTGATTGGACACCCAGCACAGTTTTAGTGAGGTCACATTCCAGCTGATTGTGGATCGAAGCCACTACTGATCTTCTGAGCTCCGCTCACCCATCCTCGGGCGGGAAGGAGTCTTTCAGTGTCCAAGATCGAATGTTTGACATTTGGATGAGGCTCGTCTTGAATGATTTGCTTCAGACGATAAGCTTTAAAGAGAACAATTCATTCATCTATAAAAAAAATTTAAAAAGCAGGTTAGTTGATTGATGACCCCAATCGCTCTCCACGACCAGTTGGATCACATCTAAGTCAGAAAACCTCCTTCAGCTCGAAGGCAGTCTGCTGCTGCTCTCTCAGTACTCGCCACATAGGTTTCCCCCCGCTGTTTTCACCGTCAGTTTGGTTTCTTATCGCGCCCTAAACGCAGCAAACGCCGACCAAAGTGCGTTGCAGTTCTGTCAGACGAAAGCTTAAAGCAGCGATGAAAGGGATCGAATGTGAGAAACGTTATCCCCGCACTAAACTCCCGCCCTGGCTCAGCCGTCTCAGAACGTAACAGGATGCAGCTGAGCGCCAGAAGAGGCTGGCTCACGCAGTGTAACGCATAATGGTGACCACCGTCCTGCATGTTTTTTTTGTCGTTTCCCTGCTCCGACACGCCTGAATCAAGGGTCGTTGTACACCTTCAGCAGGTCTTTGAGTTCTACAGAAGCCTGCCGATCATTCATTCAGTCAAACCTTTGGTTCAAGAAATACCAACTTTAAAGTTCTCTGGAACTTATTTGTTCCAGAGAACAGAGTTGAAGCTGCTTCTTTTATTGGATTTAACTGACTGGAGACCTGATGGTTGGTCTCCAGAAAGACCCATGTCTGTCGTAAAAAGCTGCGTTGAGGACATTTGAACTTCTGGCTGAGAAACGTCTTCATTTTTTTGGACACCATCTTGAGAATAATCTGCTTTTAGAAACTTCAGAACAGATCATTTCCTACCAAAGTTATGGGGCACTTAAAACATCCAGCTTGGCCCCTACATGTGGCGTTCTTTTAACCCCATAAAATGGTCCTTATCTTCATGTTTTGGTGCCGAAATGTCTTGTTTGTTTCTCAGAGTTGCTACAAACAGACGGGAATCAGAATCAGAAGGGTTCTTGTCTCCTCTGTGTGAGATCAGAGGTCAGTCAGAACGGGGGTTTAAAGGCAATCCTAATTTTCCAGGACGAGCGCTCACACGCCGAGGCTGCAACCTTCAGGCAGAACGAGACAAAGCAGGTGTCTTACTTTGAGGTTGTTTTTTTTTTCGTTTTTCTTTTGTGCGCTTCTGGCTTCAGCTCCGTGGGAAACAGACGCTGCACCAGACGACACTTCCTCTCATCTCCGCTTTACTGCCTGAACCTTCAATTAACTTCTACTCAGAGCCCCGTCTTATCAGCAGCAGTCAGATCGGCTCATCCTGAAAGGCCGACTTCATTCGCGCCACGGGGTGCTCCACGTGTTTAACCTTCATACGGCGACTACAGATGGGTGGAGGAAAAGGCCGTTTCCAAGAAGGCTTTGGTGTCCATGCATGTTAATGACGCAGCTGTAAGCAGAGTTTCAGAGGTCATGTCAGCACTATCAAACGTGCAGGACAGTTTGCTTCTTTCACTCAGGACTGAAACACTGAAGCTTGGGAAGAATACAGTAAAACGGCACATTTATTTGTCTTGGGATAAAAAAAGGAGCAAAGAGCAGAAGCAGAGGAGAAATACCTCCCTATGGGACCTATTTCTTTTGTTTTGTTTCCCCCCCTCTGTTCCTATCTCTACTTTGTTCGTTTTTTTTTCTTTTATCTCATCATCCCTCATTCTCTTTTTCAAACCTCCATCCACACATAAACCAAATAAAACAGGATAAAATAAAAGAAAACCCTGACTTCTCTTTGACGTCAGGAGTGAAGACAGTAAGATAAAATGGATTCAGTTTTAGAAGGCATGGTGGGTCTTTATTTAAACTCTGACTAGCAGATTTGGATTGAGTATGACGTTTCGTTCTAACGCACTCAAAAGGAATCGTTTGTATCGCCTCATTGAGCGTATTTCTCAAGTTACCAGGCTTTTCTAGTCGAACAAATTTATAGTTATAAAAATCAGCATTAAGGCAGACTTCAGAACACACTGAAGTCACTGAAAGCAACCATTTTTGTGGAATTTTTACTGTTTTTTTTTTACTTAAAGTGCATTTATAAAATAGGTTAACCAAAACATAGTTTGGCTATGAAAGCCGTCAGCCCTGTTCACCCTGTCAGTTCAGCTTTGGTCCATGAATGTGGTGAAAACATTGCCTCTGGCCTCCTGAAATATTAAAAGTATGTGATCTAGTCACCATTGGCGAGGGATGGGAGGTCCTTGAGGTCTGTGTTTGTTCTACAAACAGCCACACAGGACCATCCTTTGGGGCGTCAGCTGGTAGTTTGCAGTGGTTTGACTGGTTTGTCTGTTGAGAAAACAAAGCTTCGTCCGTGTCGCCTAAATTTCTCCCTCCTTTGCCGTCCTCCAGCTGCTGTGCTCCTCGGTGCAGGCGGCGCTGTTCGAGGAGGAGGAGCGCGGCCGGAAGCTGCAGGAACGCCTGGCCACGGCCGAGAGACGGAACCGCCAGCTGAAGGAGCGCGTCCGCAAGGCGAAGCGGTCCCTGCGAAAGGCTCGCAGGGCGGCGCGGGAGCTGCGGAACGAGCTGGAGGCTGCGGAGAGGCGGGCGGGCCACCACCTGAACGCCGTGACCCAGGAGGACACCCCGCTCGGGGGCCACACAAGCACAGCCATACGGCAGAGGATGCAGCTTTAGCTTTCAGACTTCGCCTGCAAGCTGCAAAATTACGTACGGGACTGAAAACAAGCCGGGGAGTTGAAGAGACTGCTGGACAGTCTGTATACAGAGGACATACGTATGCCACATGAGTAAATAAACTTGTATCTGCACACTTTTCCTGTAAATGAACTGTTGCATTTTTCTGCTACCTGTAATTTGACCTCATTTGAGTGAAAATAAACGTTTCACAAAGAGAACATTAAAAGCTGTACAATGTTCTTGCTAACTAAGTAGTCGGCCTCCACTCCGCTGATTCGGGCCTCGTTCTTTGGCTCGTTGGAATTATTGGCGTACATTTTAACGCTCAACCCAATGTTCCCACCTCGGCTCTTTGTTGAGAGTCGAAGTCAGCAGGACCCAGTTTACATGGGGGGGACTGTGCTGTTGTATTTTTGGAACCAGAGTCTGTGCAGTAGCGATGCGGGGCTTTAAGTCCCTCCTACTTCCTCCCGCACCCAATCATGGTGTGACATGAGCTTTGCGGTTAAATATGTTCAACAAATAAATATTTGAACATAGAGCAGTTCGGTAAGAACTATGAATCAACAAGAGTCAGCACCTGAAAAAAATTTGCTGAGGTGTATTTAATTTTTATTTTTTTTTTACTTTTACCTATTCATTTACATGGAGTGGACAGAACTGGTACTAGTGCTAGAACCATCTTATGGGGATGCTGGTTCCCCGCCAGCTTCAAATTCCAGGATCCTGTATGGTCCACTAATGTAATACACGGTTAAAGATTGGAAACCAAAGTTCAAATTACTCAAGAAAAGTTCCTGGAGAAACTCTGAAGGATTCTTGTTGTTATCCTTTCTTTGAGTTTAGGACATTTTATTTTATTTTATTTTTTACAAATTAATAATACTAATAATAAAACTGGATGCGAATAAATGAGAGGATGTCAAAAAGTTAGGATTTCTTAATCATTTGTTTGTTTTTAGCCCTATCAGACAGCACTTACTGTATGGATGGTTCAGGACTCAACAGTTCTAGTGGTTCTCTAAGGACTGAGGCACAGAATGTAGGATATCAAACTCAGGACTTTTTATTTGGTGCATTGGTACCACAAATAAGGCCTCATCCTCACAGCTCAGAATACTTTTTTAACAAGTGATATTTTCTCCTGTGTTTGCGCCTCTCATCTACTCAGAAACAAGAGCTTTTGGTGGGAAAAGCCGATTAAAGAGAATAGATTTCAAAAACTTCTTTTTTTTGTGACAAGACAAATCTTTTCAGAAGTGATGCCCGATTTGTGCATGCCCGCTATCACTTTGTGCATTAGAAACCCAAATAACGGGAAAGCTGTTAACGCTTTTTCAGTCGTTGCCTCGCCTTCTCCCGAACCCGTCAACATTAAACTCAGATCGTGTGCTAAAATAGGTAATAACTGAGGGGAAATTGGAAATGGTGTCAAAACAAACAAACAAACAAAAAAAGAGTTGCAGGAGAATCTTTTGTGAAGAAAAGCAAATTCATTCTTTGTTTTTTAATATATCATCAATAGGGTCATTGTTGCGATCTGGTGGCTTGGCATGGGTATTACAACGTTTTTGTTGCGATCTGTTACAGCAATAAAACGAAACAGAGGATCAAACGAAGTAGAAGAAACTAATATGTTGACCCAAAATGTCTTATAATAAAAGAGCAAAATTCCAAGTTTTTTTTATCCGTTTCCAGATGGTTTGAAAAGTTCATCTGTTTTTTAAGTCTGTATTAAAGCTCGTATCTGAATTGTTCTCTGTTCCTGCATAAAAAGTTTCCTTTGGATGAACATCAGTGTGAACAGGACAATGTTTTGAAGGAAATTATGACCATCTGGGTCACTGGAGCTCTGAAAAACAAATAAGACACACACGGCGGGTCTGCGTCACACAGAGAGTGTAAAGAGGTCAGAGGAGAGTGCGAGTGGTGTTGTTTGGGTAGAAGGTGTGTGTGTGTGTGTGTCTGGTCCATCAAGGAAGTGGAATGTGTTCATGAGGACAGCAGAGCTCTGAACAGCATGACGACGCTGAAATATTCCTGATTCAGACCGGAAAAACGCCGGGGCGATCACAAGATCTCACAGAGTGAAACACAAACGGAGTCATTCACGCACAAAAGGATGTGGACAGGAGGAGACTTACCGTGTCCGAGGAAACCTTTGGAAGTCAAACAACCAAAAGACAGAAACACTGTCCTTCATTACGACTGTTGTAAGGAAGTAGACACAATGAAGGCCTTTTGGGGAAAAATAAAACAAAAAAACGCAAATCTGAAACAATCAGCTGTGAAGAGAATGAATATTACAAATGAAACACCTGCTTAGCTGGACACCTATATGAGAAAAGGAAAATAACAGTGAAGCACGGTGGTAGACGTATAATGGTGTGGGGCTGCCATATTGACTGACCGAACAATGAATTTTGCATCGACTTAAAAAGCACTTTAAAGCTACTGGCTTGAAGTTAATCTTTAAACGCAAAAAAACCAAAAGCCAATACTCTAACAAAACCAAATGCAACCAAAAAAACCAAAAGCTTCTGAACCTACCGTGATGCTTTCACGAATTGGCTCGCTCGTAAAACTGCCGTTCACATCTTTCGAAGTGGAGTTTTGCGGAAAGGCTGTTGCAGATCGCTCTTTGGACAACCTCAATTTGGAGAAACAACGTTTAATTCTGACCACACTGACCAGCAAAAGGCCAGTCTGAGCAGGGCCGGACCAGAGGGAATTGTTGGAACAGCTCCCATCCCTCAAACATTCACAGCACTTCATGCAAGCATCGTTTTGTAACTGTTACATTGTGGCCAGTTTTACACTACGCTGTTATTTACATGGAAATTTAGGGGTTATTTGTATTTGCAAACAGCAGCAGGTGGCTGTAGCATTTCTGGTGCAGCCTCAGCTGCTTCTGCCAGTGGATCTGCATGATTCAGAAACTGATGTTGGATGCGTGGAAGAGCTCCTGTTAAATGTTATGAACGCTTCGAGATTGGAAGTTGCTTATCAGTACAGTCAGAATTAAACCCCATTTCCCCAAACTGAGGTAGTTTCAAAAGCTTTCTACAGCAGGTAAGATGCTAACTGTTCGTAACCATTCCACAGAACCCCACGTCAAATAATCTGAACTGCTGCTTTAAGGGGCAACCGTCATGTGTTTGCACCCTGAAAACTTCAGAAGTCCGGCTTTTCATGTGTTTTAATTCGGATCCGACTGGTCCAAATAAAATGGCTGATTCTTTGCGCAGGGCTTCCCTTCAAAGCGCGCCCGGATTACTGAGCGACCTCACGGTTCCCGATACAGACTTCTGTTTAACCTCGAGAGACGAACGGGACTTTGTGGAAAAAGTAAAGCAACAAGGAGCGAGCAAAGAAGAAAGGCTGAAACTGACGAAGACGAATAAAAGATGAGGTTTAAAAGTGATCAAACAATGAAGCACAGACTTGTAGGAGCACGTGTGTGTGTGTATGTGTGTGTGTGAGAGTGAATCCTACTTCTTTTAATAGACATTTGAAGTCAATTGCGTTGCTGCATCTTCGTGTATGTTCCAGCATGTTTTATATTTTATCAAAGGGACGTGAAAGACATGGGTTTCTATCCTTCGTTATTCCATCGTTCTTATCTCGGAGCTTTGTAGTGTGTGTGTGTGTGTGTGTGTGTGTGTGTGTATTCATTCCTCTGCTCTCTGCCGCGATGAAAAGATAAGGGAGAGGAAAGTCTCCAGCTGAGACGGAAGAGACTTGAACTACAAGAAACACACACACAGGCCAAACTCGGCTAATAAGGGAGCAATATTTACAGAGCTTATCTGTGATGAGCAAATGCAGACCCTCAGGCTAACGGGGCTCAGTGAGAAAAGGTCAGAATTGTCTCAGCAGTCATTTCAGTTCACACACACACACACACACCAAAAAAAATCAACCTTTAATTCCTTTTACACGTAAGCGCTGTAGCTACCGTTTTTTACATAAAGTACAAAAAGTGAAAAAGCAGCTTCTTGCGTTTCTGACCTTTACCTTCACTTCCTCAAGAGTAAAGGAAGAATCAAATTCAGATTTAAGTGCAAATACACATAATAATTAAACACAGCACTTGAATAATTTCAAGTTGTCCAAAGGGTGCATTTCTGGGAAGGTTAATGGGACTGCTAATTATTGCATAAAACCACCAAAAACTAAGAACATTTTAAAGAGGCTGAATCTCTTAGAAACCAGACATCCTCTGTACTGAAGAGGGGGAGTCGCTCTCAGGAGCTCAGTGAATTCCAGCCTGGTACCATGATAGGATGCTACCTGTACAATAAGTCCAGTTGTAAAATTTCCTCACTACTAAATATTCCACAGTCAGCTGTTAGTGGGATTATAACAAAGTGGAAGTGATTGGGAATGACAGGAACTCAGCCACAGAGTAGTAGGACATGTAAAATCAGAGCGGGCTCAGAGGATACTGAGGCTCATGGTGCACAGAGGTCACCAACGTTCTGCAGAGACAACATCTACAGACCTCCAAACTTCATGTGGCCTTCAGATTAGCTCAAGAACAGCACAGAGAGCTTCATGGAATGGGTTTCCATGGCTGAGAAGCTGCATCCAAGCAGTGGAGACGTACTCTCTGGAGGCACGAATCACACTTCTCTGTCTAGCAATCTGATAGACGAGTCTGGGTTTGGCTGCTGCCAGGAGAAGAGTTCATGTCTGGCTGCATTGAGCCAAGTGTAAAGTTTGGTGGAGGAAGGATCATGGTGTGGGGTTGTTTTTTAGGAGTTTGGCTCGGCTGCTTAGTAGACCAAGACATTGTACTATTTCATGCTCTTAACGTTTTGGGAGCAGTTTGGGGATGGCTCCTTCCTGTTAACCAGGGCACAAAGCAAGGTCCATAAAGACGTGGAGGAGTGAGTTTGGTGTGGAAGAACTTGACTGACCTGCACAGAGTCCTGACCTCAACCTGACAGAACACCTTTGAGATTATTTAGAGAGACTGTGAGACAGGCCTTCTTTCCAACATCAGTGTCTGACCTGATGTTGTGGAGGAATGGTCCAAAATTCCCATAAACACTCCTAAACCTGTGGAAAGCCTTCCCAGAAGAGTTGAAGCTGTTTTAGCTGCAAAGGGTGGAGCAACATCATGTTAAACCCTGTGGATTAAGAATAGGATGTCACTAAAGTTCATGTGTGTGTGAAGGGAGGTGAATGAATACTTTTGGCAATATAGTGTCCTGTTTGTCCCTCAAGATGACCCAGGATGGTCAACGGTCATCTGGACTGTAGATGAACTGCAGACTGTTTGGTGGTGTGTTCCGGTCAGTTAAATCCTAATAAAAATGAACGAGTTCTCCCGGTGCTGAGCAGCTGTGAAGTGTCCACCTTACAAAACTTTAATCACAGAAAAAAACACCAATAGTGAGAACTGCGAAACACATTTAGGAGCAGATACTGGAGCGAGTGCCCGGGTCAAACATGCAGTCTGATAGGAGGTGGTCACATCTGCCCACAGCTTGCTTTTAACCGTTTTACCCTAATGTGTCAAACGGCTGCCATGAAGCGTGTTATGGCTGTTGGTCAGCGAGCTCTGGTGTCTGCTTTAAATCCACAAGAGAAGATCTTGAAGTGTTAAAAGGCTAAACATGGGGCGACTGACATGTACACTTCTAGGAATGTTGGGAATGATTAACAAATACACACACAAAAAGACAATTTGAGTAACTGTCATTCATCCAAACACAGACAGGAAGCGGTAAGTAAAGAGTCGTGATACTGTCATTCAGAATTTATTCCAGGAGAACAAAGAAAACACAATCAATCGCTCCGGCCTGTGTTGTCATGGTAACTCTGATATGTGCACATGATTGTCGAAGGCATCTGATACACAAGCCCCATTAACAGAAAGTCATCGTTGTCGTCACACCACGATAAATGCGACAGGCAGCGCCCGCTCAGAGACACGACGGCGGTGCACAGGATGGGAGTTGGTTATGATCACATGCAGAGAGTAAATACAGCCGGCGAACACCGGCGGCTCAGGACAAGGACATCCAACGGCGAGAACCAGGCTCCCAACAAACACCAGTCCTCGGAACGATTCTCAAAAAGGCCTCTCTGATCTGGAGCTTCGCGCTACATTTCGCACCCTAAAAACCAAACAAGCTACTGGTAACAAGCAGGTGTGTTCACATGCTACTGCACAGCTTACAGAATGATTTCTGAGCAAAAAAACCCAACAAAAACTACAAAAAACAAAGTAAATAAACCGAAGCGCTCTTTTCCCACCTGGTTGGTTTTTTCTTGACAATTATCTGCTCAAACATGACTTTTGTCACTTTAGCAGCAATAAAATAAAATTATTCAAACATCTTCAAACTCCCTCAACACCCAAATACCGCCTCACTCATTACACGAGTAGATCTTTTAGATTTATAGCATTAATTTCCAACAGGAACTGGAATACTTTCAGTAAACATTGGGCAGCCATCAAAAGCAAGTGTTTTTCCAAGAGGAAATCAAATATCAAGCTGAGTGAAAAGAAAGGAAGTAAAATTAAACACTTATTTTGATCAATAAGTAGTTCAAATAAAGCACAAAACCAATAAACTATAAGTAACCTGATTCCTTGCCTTTGTAACCTGTAATTAGCATGTACATTCATTAGCTACTTAGGCCAAATCATTTCCAACGAGCCGTAGCGTAGCATTAGCAAAATGAGCTAATGGGCTAATTTTTGGACATTATTTTTGTGCTAGCTCATAAAGTTAGCTGAATAAATGAAAATTATTATTTTTCAAAGCCTTTTAGCTTAAAAATTGACATTAACTTTGGAATTGTTCCTGCTACAACGCAATTTAAAGAAAGCCCTCGCTAACGTTTTGTAACAGGCCGTCACCACTGAACTGGTGCTAGCAAAGAGCGTTAGCATTTGGTTTTGTTGTCACTCAGTTTCTTAAACTTCCTGTTATAACAGCTCAAAATAAACATAAATGTGTCACCACCACCACACACGTAAAGAGCTCTATGAATAAATGACTTCATCCATTTTGTGTTTTTTTGGGGGGCCTTTTACATTAAAACGGTAAGAGCAGGTTGTTACAATAATGAAATGTATTCAAACCACAATTAGTCCATCGTGAACCTGTGAGAATCTGCCTGTTCATAGGACTGAACCGTACGGAGCCATGATTTCGTGCATATCTTCACATAATACAGTGAAAGGAACATCATACAAGGGCATATAAGTTAATGCAAACACTTAGTGTGAAAGTGAATTTTAGAAGCACTTTTTCCAACATGCTTTTTTTTTTTGTTGTTTTTTTTTTTTTGGTGATGGTGCACTTTTGCAGCATCTTCATTTAATTAAAAAAAAAATACCTCAAAGAAAGTCAAAAGGAGAAGGAGCTCAAAGGGAACAGAGCGCACTGTCCGTGACGGTATGTTTGAGTCTATCACAGCTTTGGGTTTTCTTCCTTTAGAATGGCAAAAAAAACGTAAGCCTGAGTTCGGTAAATTAAGTCAGATGGACGCCGAAGTGCGAGCTGATGGCGTCAAACCACTCCGTGCAGCTCGCCGCTGGGAAGGCTCCGAAAGCTTCCGGCAGCCAGGAAGTAAAGAAGAGTTGCACTTCCTCCGTTCTTCTTCTTCTTCTTTTTTTTTTTTCCAAATATTAAACATTCCATAAATGATACAATTAACTACCCCCTCAGCACAAACTCAAATCAGACGTACACGAACAGGAAAACTCAGAAATACCTTGAAAAGCGTCGTATTTACAGGAGCGTGGAGCGATTCGTTCGGACAACGCGTATGTCTCGTTCAAAAGTAAGAAAAATGAACCTGACCCCTCTGCCTACCTCACAGCTCATTCGCAAATGGGAAAAATACTCCCCCGACACAGTCTACGGCCTCTAATGATGGATGACGTAACATTTAACAACAAATATTAACAGTTGGCTTCATGAATATCTCTGCATTCATGAAATGCAATCCTGCTTCAGTCAGCATTACCAGGTCTGCTGATGTTTACGGTTCCTGATGCTGCTTCGAGGAGAGAAACAAAAACAACAAAAATGGGCATTTAAAAAACCCAAAATAAATGCATAGAACAAGAACATTTGTACGGTTCCGACAGACGAAACCAGATTACGGTGATTAATCAAGCCCTTACACGGTTCAACATTTCCCCCTCTACACAAACTGATTTTCAGAGTTGGGTTTGTTTTTTCTAAAACAAACAAAAACATAACAAATAAAATAAAAAAAAAGCCTAAAAAATATCATTTAACAGCTTTTACCAAAACTGAACAATATTTTAAAGAGAGATTCTGTGAAAACCCAGTAGTAGACTGCGCATTCATAGTTTATTTCTGACTAGACTGACGAGCTAACAGCTAGTCAGAGCGGTGCCGAGAACACCTTAATATAAGTCGACAGCAGTTTACTTCTATCAGTTTGTAATATATGGTTATTTGCACTTCCAACAGTGACTTTAGTTCTTCCAGTCCGAAATAAAGAGCCATCTACAACAGGTAAGATGGTTAGGATTTATCTTTCCACATCTTTCTTTAAAATATGTGAACTGTTACCAGTTCTGTTTCACTACATAATATATTATATTCCATATTTTCTGTGTATTTGAACCTAGAATAAAAAAAGTCAGTGTAAAAATGAATATTAGAGGGGAAGTCGGAGCTTTGATGCAGTGAATCAGAGGCACTGCTGGGTCGTGCCGTCTGATGAGATCACACGCTGATCAATCGATGCAGAATGGTTCAAAATGAGAAATGATTTAGTTGAAAAAAACAAGTGTGTAACCAGTTCGAGCAGAGCTGAAACTGTTTGTAAGGAGCTGGATTTAGACCCATCGATCTTCCGTCACGGTCGCTCCGAGTCAAACGTCCAGCGCGGCTTAAAACGCAAAAATGGAAGAAAAACCTCAACTAACAAAGAGCGTCGATCAACTCCACTCCTCTGTGCCTTTCACCCAGATGTGTTCTCAGACCCACCTGTCTTTCAGACAAGTTCAAGCAAGCGCTGAATAATTTATAGCTTTTTTTTTTAATTTTTTTTTTAGCAGCACAACTGTGTAGATAATAATAATAATAATAATAATAAAGAAGAAATATAAATGGCAACACGGGGAATAAAAAAGGTCGACACCTTTCTCTCCAGGTTAGTTTGCAGCTGGAGTTCAGCCCTTTGAGTTTTGAAGAAGTTCCCGTCTGGACGGTTTTGCTCCGGCGAACTCGGCGACCGCCTCCCAAAGGAGCCGAACCCTCCCCGACCCGAGCGCGAGTCTTTGGCTGCGGTCCGCGATAAAGGGATGAGGAAACGACGACCGGTTGGCGCGAGCAAGCACCGGGAGCTGGCCAGATCTGCTGTCAGGGTCGGCTCTAGGAGGGGTGTGGGGGGGCAGATCCCATCAGAGGTCGTGGTTAGGGAAGGTTCATGAGAAAAAAATGGAAAGTTGAATTAAAAAAAGAAGCTACAATGAAGTTTAGATCTTCAAAATGAGACGCTATGAAGCTTCTAAATATGAAGCTGTGGAATCAACCTTAGACTAAATTAGCGTGTTAAAAGTCCGAGTCCTCTCCGTTCAGTGCATGCATCGCTGAAATAAGGAGGGAAGGTTTGAACAATCAGTATCTGTAGACAGCTCTTTGAACAGCCTCGGTTTGACTGCTCAGCTAACGGCTCAACTAGAACTTCAGAAATGTTACAGCTGTTCGCGCAAACGCTATTTCAGACGGTTTTCCGTCTTTGTTTACAGAGAGCATTCTGGTTATTTCCATCGGCAGCAGCTAGCTGGAGCACTTCCTGTGAAGCCCTAGAATGTCAGAGTGTTTCCTCCGTGTAGAGGCAAATAGGAGGCAAATAATCAGAGAAGGAACTGGCTGTAGCTAGCCTGTCAGCACGAGCCGAGTGGAGCCACTTCCAAGGTGGATACTGCCGTTTTAAAACTTGGATCGTCAAAAATCTGTAGCAGTTCATTCTGCATTCTTTCTGTCTTTGTTGATTTCAGATTACACAGCAAAAATACAACATTCCTGCAGGAAGCTCCCCTGGCTATGGCTAGCTGTTGCTGATACTGTTAGCTTGTAAACAAGCGGTACGACGTCCGCCGTCGCCCAGGGTCTTGAAGAGTGACTGTTTCTAGAATTTGAGATGAGTGTTTGAACAGGCCACACAGATGTCCCTCCTTTAGTGTTGATGTTGTTTGATTCTAAGAACTGAAGCATCCAGAGAGACTCTAACAGGCTGACGGTGTTGCTGTTGTTATCGTAGTGATAATTCACTGACCGAGGCGGCGCAGAGGGACGCATCCTGGCGCGCGGACGGAGCAATTTTATCATAGATCAAACTTCAGCCACCCCAATCATTAGAGAAAACTCTGCTTTCTTCTTATTACTTTTGCTTAAAACGCTGGTTTCCACATTTTTTATTTATATATAGCCTATATTTATTTATTTGTTGTGGTGGCTATCTTGGACTTTGATTTGGCAACCCAATTTTGGATAGCGACCTTACTTATGGAAGTCGTTACGCCCCTTATTTTACGTTAAGATGAACCGGATGGATGGGCGGACAGAGGGTAATAACATGTCCTCTTCATGTTGCTGAAGAATTTCGTGGAAAAAAACTTCAATGAGAGATGAAATTAACAGTCAGAACTGAACTATTTCTCCAACCTGAGGTCAGTCAACGAGCTATCTGCAACAGGTGAGATATTTATTGTTTACAACCTTTCCACCTCCAAACTGATGGGCTCTCCTCCCAACCGCGACTACCCCCGCGGAGCACTCGGACCGCCGCGCCAAACGCGAAACAGGAAGCTGGTGTTCGCCAGCTCTCGGTGCAGCTGCAGGTTTCCCTGAGGACGTCTGGACTGGGTGCAGCTTTGAAGAACGAGAAGGTGGGACCATGGCTTCGTTACGGCAGGCAGCGGAGTCTTTAAACGTGTCGCCAATTCTGACACCGCCTCGCGCTGCTCTCGTGGCCGCTACGGGGAAATCTAACGGCGATTCCTATCTGCTGACTAACATTCTTGTCTGGAGCCAGTCTCCCAGTAAACACAGGCTACTTCTTCTTTCCCCCCCCACAGCTGCATATTTAATAACAACCTGTATGTGTCCCTTAAAGGGAGATTATTACAAAAGTCTTAAAAAGTAAAAAAAAAAAAAGAAAATACCCAACCTCCCCCCCAAAAAACAGATCATTTTAGACATTTAAAAGGCTTCACATGCTTTGACATCCATTGTTTTTTTTAGAAGTTTACAATCTCTTTTTCTTCGGTCCGATAAATGCTAATTTGTCCGAGACAACAAATCTGACCCCGCCTCTGTGCAAAGAAAATAAAAAGATAAACTTGCTTACTCCTAATTTCCACGTCTCAACAGTCGTGTGGTACTTTTAAAGCACTTCTGCAAGCACAGGCAGACAGGTGAGCCCGTAAAGACGTGGGGGAAAAAAAAAAGGTGTTAAAGATGCAGAGGGACTAAATAAATAAATAAATATATTGATCGCTGTCAAATTACATGAGTAAGGGTAGTGTAAATGAGTGAGGTCAGTACACAGACGACTGTTTTGCATCAACATTCAAAACACAGGACGATGCAAACACATGAGCCAGTGGGATTATGGGAAATTTGGAGAAACGCCTCGAGAGCAACAGCTTTTAAATTACAATGAAGTAGAGCTGACTCCTTTATCTCGGCTATGGCTTATTTACAGTAATTCTACTGAAGTGGCATCATCAGTTTGACAGTGGGTTGTCTTTTAAAACTGACCCTCCCCCCCCTTTTAAAATTAAAAGCAAGAATAAAAAAATAAATAAAATAAAACCTCCAACAGTCAAAAGCAAGTTGGAAAGAAGCTGAGCTAAGTGGTGCAGGAAAGACCAGATTCGGGGGGAGGGAAGTTGAGTAACACGACGCCACTGGGTCCCCCGTCTGCAGCTCGAACGTGAAGTGGGCGACGGATTTTTATCGATTTTACTGAACAGTTCAAAATAAAATCAGAGCCGAACATCCTCGGGGAGAATCGGTGGATGTTCTGTTGCCACGAGAGGAGTCCGACCTGCTGGGTGTGTGTGGGAGGTCCTCTGCTCTCTTTGGAGCAGGGCGGGGCACCAGTTGAGAGGGGCGGGGGGGCACATCCGAGAGAGAATGCATGGAAGGGGCGGCGAGGAACAGTCCCCGTCCTCCTCCTCCTCGTCTCCTCCGTTTGTCCTTCGTCTGTTTTCCGTCTCGTCTCGCCTCACAGCGCCGTGGCCTCCCAGCTGGTGCCGCGCGGCACCTGGCGTCACTTGGTCTCCGTCATCATCAGGGCCGGCACCGCTGCAGGGTGGGGCCGGTTCTGCTCCGTCCCGGTGGCCGGAGAAGAGGCTGCGGAGGCCAGACTGCAGGGGGTGACGGGTGCAGCAGCACCTAGAGGGGAAGAAGAGGAAAAGGGAAGAAGAGGAAAAAACAAAAAAGTCATGATTAACAGATCAGCAATGAGAATGGACCTTTTGTGAACAAGCAAACCTAATATTTCTACATCTTGTGCTCCGAAATGAAGTTTGTTTTGATTATAAAGAAAGCTTTGTTAAAGGGGAAAGGTTGTGAACAATAAACATCTTACCTGTTGCAGATAGCTCTTTGAGCAACCTCATTCTGACACGAATGACACGCTAACAGCTGGTTCAATCACAGCTAACACCAGATTGGATGGCTGTAAACCTAAAACACGTCCAACATCTAGAACTTCCTGATGACTCACGCAAATCTTCAATTCTGCAATACATGGTTGCGTACAAACAGCAGCTGGAACGGCTAGCTGTAGCGCTTCTGTTGCAGCCTGGGGTCATTTCCTGCAGGAATATTATCATAACCGTGGTATTATTGTCTGTAAAACGGTACTAGCTTAAACTGCTAAAATATATAAAGACTGGAGTTGTTTCAAGACAGCATCAACCTAATGTGTTGAGCGGCGCCAGCATCCAGGCGTACATTCCCCAGAGTAATCATGTAACAACAACAACAGGGTTTATAGATTTAAGTTTTGCATAAACTGGCGTAAAATTTCTGGGATTTGAGTCGTTTTAGGGCAGCAACAACCCCTTTTGGTCTTCACTCCGCTCTAACTAGCCATGAGCTCATCGGTACATCAAGACTTTGAGGAGCTATCTACAACATGGTTCATATCCCTTAAACAGGACAGTAGTTTAAAAAAATCTGAACAGATTTGCGACATGTAACATGTTTACGGGGACTATTACTGCAAAAACTCTCTATTTTTACAACATCTGACCGTGTAATTAAACTGAGAAGTCTGAGCAAGTCTGGATTATTAACATTATAACTACTGTAAAAATCCAAGAGTGTTTAAAACCAGAATGCAACCGGATGGATGACTACTAGAAAATGACAGTTTTATAAATAAAATTGTGTTTGAAAACAGTTTTTAGCATTTACCTGATGATAAAGCCTTACAGCTGCCATTTCGTCTTCCAAGTCTAAGACCTATTGGGAGAATTCCACCGAATGAAAGTAAAAAATAATAAATAAATTCGGGGTCATTATAAGACGGGGGAACACTTTCTCCGTCACCATGGTAACCCAGACACACGGGGCGAAGGGACGAGCTGCTTCAGAGGAGCAGCAGCGCTTTGAACAGTCTCATTTTTTCTTTGCCCGACAGCTCTGAGTTCACCGTTTCTGTGTTGTCTTGGCTACGTCTCATCCGTCCTCGTTTTGGGATGAAATCAAGCCAGATCAGAAGTTCTTCCCCTCCATGATCATTCCCCAACAAATCTACAATCTTTCCATCACCTTTCCTGTAACACCATGAACAGCAGTCACATGCCCCACCCCCCTCTGACTCACATTCTTTGCGGGGAGCTGCCATGTTGTCTATGGAGGAGTTCTTGCTGCCAGGGCTGTTGGTGTTCTGGCTCTGCCCCGGCTGGCTGCTGCTTTGGCTCTGGTTTTGGGCTGGCCTCTGCGTCGGACCGGACCTCGGGTTGGAGGCGTCCATGCTGCTGCCCATGCTGCTGCTGAGCTGCAGCCGCCTCATGTGGCGCACCACAGCGGTGGCATTGAAGGCTTGCTGCGGAGGGGACGGGGAAGGAAAGTTAGAGAAATATCTCCAATAAAACAAACAACAAAAAAGGAAAACAATGCTAGATTTGAATCTCTGAAAGATTCAAACTGAGAGAGTTCCTCGACATTTTGCTCCATCTATCCGTCCCGTAACTCTTGCCCAGTTTTCCAGTGCCTGCTAATGAAAAACATCCCCACAGCATGATGCTTCCACCACCGTGCTTCACTGTGGGGATGGTGTTCTCAGCATGTTTGTGCTAAACATGGTGCTGACCTAATTTTTGCCGCCAGAAGTCAACATGGCCAAAGACTCTCCCTCGCCTGCTGGTCGGCTTACATGGCACCTGACCTCGACGGTCCTTCTCACAGGTGGAGGTGGCATCCCGTCTCCTTTTTCAGGCTTTGGCTGAGCACCAGGAGCCAAGGCACGACCACCAGGCACTCTTCAGCGAGCTCCAGCCCCAGGCCTGGCTCCAGCGAGGTGCCCCGGTTTCCCTTTTCTGGGCGAAGTATCCTGATGCATAAATTGTATGTATCAGGATACAATCGGCTGAAATGAGCTTCCTTTGTAGGGTGGCCGGGTTCAGCCTTAGAGATGAGGTGGGGAGCTCAGAGTAGAGCTGCTCCTTCACATCAAAAGGACTCAGTTGACAAAGATTGGGCATCTGATTAGGATGCCTCCTGGACGCCTCCCTTTTGAGTATTTTTGGGTATGTCCCTCTAGGAAGAGACCTCGAGGCAGACCCAGAGCTCACTGGAGGGATTATTGCCTCTTTTACACGGACCCTAATCCAGAAGTCCGGCTCTACCCGGCTCGGCTCGATAAAGAATGCATCGCGTTCACACCGGCCAGTTTGGTCGGTAACAGAGGAACGCCTCCTCGTGTTGCGGGGGGCGGGGCCGCGGCGCAGGGGCGTGCGCTACCGAAACTTAGCGCAAGTTGTGTAAACAACGGAAGCGCTATGGACAAAGTTGGCCCTGTGTTGTTGCTGTTTTTTAAACTTATGGGGATTCTCCTGAGACTTCAGGAAGAAATGCTCTGGATGCCGCGATTGTTGCGCGGAGTAGGACAGCTGTTATCCACCGGAGATTTCAGGCTTTACAGCGCCTTCAGCTGGGGGACAGACGGCATAAACGTTGCAGGGTAAGCTAACACTGTTGTTTATATTCCTACCATCGCTCTTTATGCTTGCATCTGGTCACACCCATGACCAATGAGTGAACAGGAGATAAGCTTGCGCCGCCCACGAAGCAGGGCCGACCCGGCTGGCCCGACTCTGAAGCAGGAACCAAAAAAGCAGCGACCGAGTGCGAAAAAATGCAGATGTAAACACTCGCAAAGCGAGCCAAGTAGAGTGGAGCTGGGACCGTTAGGGTCAGTGTGAAAGGGGCATATGTCTCCTCTCTGGTCTGGGAACTCCTTGGGATCCCCCAGGAGGAGCTGGAGACTGTCCCTGGGGAGAAGGAGGTCTGGGTTTCTCTCCTGGACCTGCTGCCTCTGTGACCTGACCACTGATAAGTGGTAGAAAATGGATGGATGGTCAGAAAGTTCCATTTCAGTCTCATCTGACCACAGCTCCTTCTTCCATAGTTTTGGGAGTCTCTAATATGGCAAAATCCAAATAGTGTGCTTTATTTTGTCTTTAAGTACTGTCTTTTTTTCCCCACCACTCCTCCATGAAGCCCAGCTCTTCAAACCCTCACCTCTGCAGAAGAGCTGCCCAGCTCCACCAGGGTTATCTTTGGCCTCCTGGATGTTTTGGTGGACAATCCTCTTTTGGTCTTTCCACTTTCTGATAGTGGATTTAATGGTTCCTCTGTCTTCATGATGTCTCTTGCTCAGTGTTGGACTGGTGTTGAGACACGTCGGCTGCTTATAGGTGGAGCTTATTTAACTATTGTGGCTTCTGAAGGTATTGGTTGGTGCTTTCAGTTTTTTATCTTACAGAATAATTTCAAAGAAATCCCTACTCCCAATTTAACTTTCTTAATTTGGAGTATTTTCTGTACATTTATTACTTACAATTTGAAAATACATTTAAATTCAAGATCGTAAGGCAACGAAAATGGAAAACACCAAGGGAGTGAATACATTTGCCGCCCATTATAAACGTTAGTATTCTTACATTATTAAGCCATATAGCTTGTTAAGTAAAGATATACATTCTTTTATAAAAAAGATTAACATTTGTTTAACTTAATGTCTTTAGGTTGTGGAAGGTATTTTTTGCCTGTAAGGTTCTGAAGGGAAACCAATTTAGACCCAACTCCTCATTATGTGGCAGACAGGCTTTTAATGCAGACTGATTAATCTTGTGAAAACAGACGAGCTTGGAGAAACACAGTCTGCTGAAGTCGAGCCAAACCCACAGACAATAAACTGCAGTAAACACAAGTTACCCTCCATTTGCTCTTGGCAAAGTTCTTTTTGATCTGCCGGCTGACTGACTCGTGGATGTTCTTGCAGAGAGCCGTGTCCCCGGCGATCCTGGAGGTTTCACACAAAGACAAGTTTCTGTCAGCACTTCGGTCATTGCACCAATAACCGCGTCGATTTAATGCCGTTTCTCACCAGGGGTGTCTGAGGGCCTGCTCGCAGGTGAACCTCTTGGCTGGATCTTTTTCCATCAGACAGCTGATGAAGTCCTTGGCTGAGAAAAGACAGGGGCCAGAGAAAAACATCGCTAACTTTAAACGGAAATACATCATACTGTATTAGCAGTGTTTAAACTACTGTTAACACTTTCATCATTGTCTGCTAAGGCGTGCTATTATTCTGAATGTGTGCAGCTCAAAACAGACTGATCTGTCATGTGAGTTTTGAATGCCACGACTCCATTTTCTGAACGTTTGGAACACTCAGACTCCATGTTGAAAAATTTACCTAAACACCCACAACACAGCTACAAACATGGCGTCTTCCATTGTTATTGTTGTTGATGATGATGATTGTCACACATATAAGTGACGTGGCCGCTCTGACAACCTTCCCCTGGGAGGTGCGAAAGCTAACAAATAGTTCCCCACTGCCACTCCACAGTTACAACCCTCGGTGTCCTTTTAACAGTTTGGAACAAAAGCATTTAAAAGTTCAGTTTGACCGCAGGGAATCTTTTTTTTTTAAAGGAACTACACTTTTTATTTCCATCTCACAAACAGTACATGGGACTAACCCCATGCATAGAAAACAGTCAGCAGGTGAATGTGATATGAATGCTTCAGGTAGGTATAAATGTATCCTCACAAAGGAAGACAATCTTGTAGGCTTTACCTGACAGCCCAGAAATACTACTATGTACTCATTAAGGCTGTCATTCTATACAGTTCACAATAATAACGATGTCACTATTTCTAGGATAAAAAAAGTGTCATCTGGCACTATCAGTTGTATGATATGACACATTTCTGCTCCTTATCATAGACAACACCACAAGATTAGGTCCCTGCAGTTTATAAGCAGACACTATATGAAAAGCAAAGTTTGCCCATCCTTTCAAGCAGCATATCTCAGCAGTAGGAGCAAAGTCCTGTCAAGTCCACAGGATCCAATTAAACGTGCAAGGAAACTGTTACTATCTTGTAATTATTGCTGTTACCTTTTGGGGGATATACCCACTTCCTAACAGTCACTGACACATACAGACCGAGTTTGTGTGTCTCCATTGGTGTCATGGCAACACAAAGCTGGTTTTACTGCCGGTGACATACATGAGCCTCCACACATACACTCACACAAATTTCCATTCCTCAAAGATGAGGTCAGGTGCTGTGATGGAGATGTGGATGGGGAAAGGGCAAATGGTCAATGAACAAGGAGGAGGAAAAAGAACATCGAAAGCTTACCTGAATCAGATATGTCGTCCCAGTACGGCGCGTCAAACTCGTAGTCGGCTTTAAGGATCTGCTCGAACAGCTTGGAGTCGTTTTCATCGTAGAAGGGAGGATAACCACACAGCCTGCAGTAAAAACAATACAACCATTTACTTTCTAATTTTAAATAAATAAGCCTTTATGGGATTCATATCAATCTATATAAAAAAACTAAACAAATGGTTATTCTGTTATTATAGCTACAATACCATCTAATCATCGTTTTTACAGCAGTATGTAAAATTATTGCGACGTTGTTTAAAATGTAAATAAAAACACATTAAACTAAGTAACTGGTCTTGAAGAAAAAAAAAAAGGTAATCACGTCCTCTATCATCCAGCCTAAATCAGCCCACAGTTTAAAAGCCAGCCTCTCTGATGGTATGGGGGTGCATTAGTGCCTATGGCATGGGCAGCTTACATGTCTGGAAAGGCACCATCGGTGCAGAAATGTATACGCAACGCAGGTTTTAGAACATATGCTCCCATCTTTTTCAGCAAGGCAATGTTAAACCACTGCTGTAAAAATCCTGTGGCTTTATAGTAGAAAAGTGCGGCTGCTGAACTGACCTGCCTGCAGACCAGATCTCACCAACTGAAAACATTTGACGAACTATGACATGAGAAATCCAGTAAAGGCAACCAAGTGTTGAATAACTAGAATCCTACAGCGGACCAGAATGGGACAACATTTCCTCTAAAACCTCCAGCAGCTGCACTCCTCAGGTCCAGATGTTTACAGACTGATGTTTAAAGAAGAGGAGATGCTGCACAGAGGGAAACACGGTTCCATCCCAACTGTTTTGAGATGTGTTGCTGACATCAAATTCAAAACTACCTCATTTTTTTTTAACCTTTCCTCAAGGTAATCATCGGAATGTTGTACCAGCTGACCCTTAATGTCCAGTGTTAGTGAGCACAACTAATAAATGCTGCTTGGCCAAAACATCGGCTGCTTATTACAAAAAGTGCTGGATGCAACGAGAGTTTCATAAATACTCATTAAAATACCGTTCTCCATCGATACACATGGAAAAACAGGAATAAAAGGAAAACACAACGAGGGAAAGAGAGGACTGAAAAAAAAATCTGTTTTTCTGCTTTCACATTTGTTCAAAGATGTACCTGTCACTCTGTGAAATCACCACGCTATTTAACACACACACACAGATATATAAAAGAGTGGAGTGCAGAGCAGCCACTTCCAGCCCTTCTCCTGAACCCACATGCCCACAAACACACTTAAAGAATCCTGACTGATCATCATGCCTGATTACTTGATGGGATTTTTTCCACCTGAGCAGCAGCTAAAAGCTAACGAGGTCTGAATCCCGGCGCTAATTGTGCTAATTACCAGCAGAAAGCTGCTCTTTCTCTGCCCTCACACACACACACACACACACACACACACACACACACACACACACACACACAGACAGAGACAAAATACATTTTGGCAGGTTTCTTTTAAACCCATCAGTCACCGTCCTCTCAGACACTCTGCCTCCCATTAACCTGCTGCTGACCTGTGACCCCAGAACACCGTAGCTAGAACTCCCACAGAGGTCAGACGCGCCGGTTTTGAGTTCGCGCCGACAGCATCTTCTCTACTGGCAAACCAGCGAGCTGAGAGTTTAGGCTGACTGCGAGGCAGGAGCAGCAGAACCGGAATCCGGCCCCTGCCACTGCTCCGCGCCCTCACAGGAGCGCTCAGGGGGACCCCGGAACGCCGCTCGTCGTCATCAGACCACAGCAGCGCGCGGAAATAGAGAGGGGACAATAATAAACACTTTAATATCACCTAAAATCATCTTAATGTTAGTTCCCCTCACATTTTCTTTTGTAGGTGCGTAAATTAAAACCATAATGTAAAAATGGGGGATTTTTTTTAAATGCTTTTTGGTTTGAATTTTTATGCTTCTAACACCTTAAACCATTGTTTGGGGGTTAATGTACCTCAAACTCATCAGGTTTTGTTTTGTTTTCCCTTTTTTTAAAATTGCATCTATGTTCACAACTAAATTCGGCGGGCAGTTACGATCTGGAAAACCTCCCGTCAGAGTTGGAAATATCTCAGCACAGCTTATATAGATCTGATCTCAGCCCCAGTTTTTGTTTAACGCCCCCCCACCAATCGCTCGATTCCCTTCCCTCCATATATGACCCCTCCCGTCGCCGTTTCTTTTCGGAAGAACTCTCCCTTTTCCTTCCCCTTCCACCTGGAGTCTCCCGATTCCATCGTTCTCCTCCTGACTCCATTTACATCTAGGGATTTTTACCCACCCGAGTCTGTCTGAAACGTACTCGGCAGTGTTCGAATGTAAACAAATGACTCGCAATTGTTGGCAACAAAACACAATTTATCACAAATGTGGCAGACTGTTAGTAGTGAATGATGCACATTTAGTGATTATGTTTTAATCATAGGTGATACAAATATACAACAAAAATCTAGTTAAAAACATTGAAAAGTCACATATTCTGACAGCTGTTATGGCTTTACAATAAATCTTTATTTTTGCTCACAAAACGAAGGTTCCTGAAGGTAACGTACGGTAAGTCAGACAAAACTAAACCTTCAAACATTTTGCACTGATGAGTTTAGAAAGAAAGCACCAAATGGAGGAAAGCTGAGCTCTTTTTTTTTATTCTACCTTGACATTCCCGTTACAATAAGTCACAGCGAAGATTTATCTGTTGTTTTAGTTTCACCAAATTTGGACCTGGACGTGGTGAGACATCAGACCGGGGTCTGACTGCGTCGTCCAGCTAAGAGCTCACA
The DNA here is from genome assembly GCF_001649575.2 of Kryptolebias marmoratus. NCBI lineage: Eukaryota > Metazoa > Chordata > Actinopteri > Cyprinodontiformes > Rivulidae > Kryptolebias > Kryptolebias marmoratus. The sequence goes on along the minus strand of NC_051447.1, from coordinate 5,561,926 downwards.
AACCGAGTCGTCTGCAAGTATGTTTACAAAAATGCAAACACTTTTTTTTTTTATGCTACAGGGCTGCCTCCATGTTTGTGGTTTGGTTAGTGAGAGCCCTTGCTGTTTTATTTTTAGTACCTGGGGGTCACTTTGACAAGCTGGACTGATTGGAATGGTATCAGGACTTGCGNGGACTTAAACATCTGTTACTGATCTTCAGTGAGGGACTCTGTTTGTACTCGGAGTTCAAAATCAGATCTCAGTTTGCTTTAGGTATAAGATCATCTTCTGTTCAGAAATCACAGAGCTGTAGTCGTTTTGATCTAATCTTGAGAACAACACAACGCATGACCTCATGATATATTGTGAGATGTCCCACTCAGTTTGTGTTATGGGTCACTATGACTCACAGCTACTACCATCACAAAATGTAGCTCAATTTCTGTAAAACTAACAAAGTTAGAGCCATTTTTGTGTTTTTAAAGTCAACTGGCTGTGGCAGACATCTTAAATCGGGTCGAATCCAAAAGTTATTCAATTGTAGACCTACATCTAATGATTACATACTGAAAGTTTCATTCAAATTCGCCCAGTGGTCCATGAGATGTTTCGCTAACAGACGAACAAGGTTGGCGCCGACAGTGAAGGCACGGATCTTGGAGTATGTGTTAAGGAAGACTCTCAGCTACAAACAGACCCAATTTTAACCCAAAACCTATAAAACCGACTGAATTAAAGCCGATTTGGGGTTTTTCGGTGTCCGCTGGCTGGGGCGGCCATTTTGAATAGGGTTGACCCGCAAAACTTCTTTGCTGTAGATGTACTTCCTCTGATTACTTTCCGCAGTGTTCGTTAAAATTCGTTGAGTAGTTCATGAGATAATTTGCCAACGTTGGCCGTCAGTCATCCCGCTTAGGTCTGACCGCCCGGTTGCCGCGTGACGTCCGGCGGGGCCGAGCGCCTACTTACAGGATGTAGGCGATCACTCCGATGGACCAGCAGTCCACCGCTTTGCTGTACGGCTTCTGGGCGAGAACCTCCGGAGCTGTGAGAGAGAGAGAGAGAGAGAGAGA
>NC_051447.1:5555679-5560532 GCF_001649575.2 Kryptolebias marmoratus | reverse complement strand
GGGGGGGGGGGGTCAGTCCTGGTCCGAGGCACATTAAAGAGGACCGCGAACAGACAGAACAGATCGCAGGAACCTCACCTGGAACGCACAAGCACAGCCGACCCTGAATAAACCCTGAGTCTGTTTGTTCGTCCACTCTGACTCACCATGAAGATATGTGAGTCTTGTCTGCTAAACGAGCCTGAGGAAGTAAATTATGAATGAAAGTTTTGCTCAAATATGGAAAACAAAGAAGGGGGGGGAGACTGTGCTCATCATTCAGATCTGGTTCTCATTTTCATTCCTCCTTTTTACTTTGTTTCTATGCAGGCACAATGAAGCTGGAGTGGAGAAGACTCTTGGTCCTACAAACCAATGTAGGAGGCTGAGAAATATGGGGGTCAGAGGTCAAACTGAAGGATTTGGAGGGGAATTGGGGGGGGGGATAAATGAAGGAGGTAATGCCAGACATGTGTAGAAAGTAAAACGTAAGACTTCATCTAAAGTAATATCCTGGTGAGTGGGTCTTACTGTGTGTATGTTTGAGTGTTCAGGATCCAAGTTCAGTTCAAAGTTTAATTTCTGAATAAAAATCACTTCTAATTAAAACATAAAGAAATGCCCGTTTGTGACAAATTGGGCTACGGCCTGTTTGGTGAAAAACAACATTAGATTTAACACTTGTACACCCAAAGAAAGTTTAAACTTCTTTGTTATAACGAATCAAGCTTCTTTCAAAATAACACTTTCAGTCTGTAACATTTCCACAAAATGTAAACTACCAGAATGGAAAGTCTCCAAGTTTGAGCTGACTGGCTGTTGAGTTCAGTCCAGTAGTCTCCAATCCTGGTCCCCGAGGGCCACTATCCTGCATGTTTTACTTGTTCCTCTGCTCCAACACACCTGATTTGAATCAGTGTGTCATTAACAGGCTTCTGCAGAACATGAGGAGGTGATTTAACCACTGAATCAGGTGTGTTGGAGCAGGGAAACAAGGAACACATGCAGGATGGTGGCTCTCCAGGACCAGGATTGGAGACCCCTGGGTCAGTCCCTCTGAAACAAGTATGTATGTACTGCCAGCTTCACTGTTCATTTGATTTTGTAATCATTGCAGTTCAGTCACATGTATTTACGCATGCATGTATGGGCAGATGTATCCATGTATAAATGTACATATGTACCTACTGTAAGTATGTATAATATGTATAAATGTATACACATCTGTTGTGTATGCATGTATGTATATATACACAATAGTCACACATATGTAGATATGTATGGTATACAAACTGTATATATGATACATATGCATGCATGTATGATACAAATGTATTTATATAGATATTTACTATATGTACATACTGTGTAGATGGGTGGATATACTGTACATATGTACTAAACTACGTGTATGTATGTATGCATGTATAGGTAGGTACTTGCTGCGGGAGAGGATATAATGTCTGTACAACTTAGTTCTGCACCAAATCACTTCTTGTCTGCAGGCTGGAGGGGTCTACATCCTGCTGCCACAGGACCAGTCGTATGCCCATTACACAGACTCTATTGTCCCTTTGAGTATGGAATCGTTACCACGCAGGTACATGACCTTTAAACATGTCTGGGTGATGAACTGGTTCCATCAGGGAGTGTATTTCCTGCGTTTAGGAGGCAGATTTATTTCACGAGGTGAAAAACCTGTTTAACAAAATCCTTATGACTCAACCCTGCACTCAGAGCTAATGAATACCGAGGTTTACCCCAACACCACCTCTGCTGCTCACCTCTATATTGAACGTTGAGTACATGTAGATTTCTCTTTAGAGGAAGCGCGAGCTGACACTTCAAACAGAAAATATGCAACGCTGCATTCATAACCCAGAAAAGCCCCCAGTGCCGAAACCTAATTCACCCAATCAGTGATGAGATGGTAAATGGGAACATTGAGGAATAAAACCCACAGAGGTGAGGATATTCTGACCGGCTTACCCACGTATCCCGGCGTGCCGCAGGCTGTGGACATGACGTCGCCGCTGCCCTCCATCTTAGACAGCCCAAAGTCACTGATCATGATTTTGGATTCGTCTTGAGGATTGAAATACAACAAGTTCTCAGGCTGCAAGAGAAACAGCAACAAAAGCATTTGTGTTTGTCCTAGTTATGTGGGTTACAGCTTATTGGCGTTTTGGCAAAACTGCATCACTGGAACAGATTTTCTTTCTTGTTTAAACGCGGCTGATTCGTAAACTTTACTCGGACCAGCTCCCAGACGCCACGCTGACCCATAACACCCTGCACGTGGCAGGCTCCTGCCCTCACGGCACCAAGAAGTCACTGGCTGTCAAGTGAGAACAAACCACTCGGGTGGATTTAACACAAAGTGTGTGTGAGCGTGTGTGTGTTGAGGCCTCATACGGGGAAGCAGACGGCGTTCGTGTCTTGCCTTCAAGTCTCGGTGCACGATGCCCATCCTGTGCAGGTAGTTCACGGCGTCCAGGACTTGCCGGATGAGCGTGCTCGCGTCCTTCTCCGTGTAAAATCCCTTCTCCACGATCCGGTCAAACAGCTCCCCGCCGGAAACCCTGCCGAACGGGGCAAAGAGAGTGTGTGTGTGTAAAACAGTAAATCACACACACACATACAAGTTCTCCAACATGGGAGTATATCGTCAAAGGCCAGAGGGGGTAGATGGGTCAAGAGTTCTGGTTATTTATGAGCTGTACAGGTTTCTAATCTCTCTTTTACACACACACACACACACACACACACACACACCACTGCAGCATTCAGCATATCTTCTAATATCAACATGCTGCTTTTGAAAACCCGATTAAAGCTGGAAAAACAAACTCCTCCGTGCATAAGAACTCATTTCTGACTCGTTTCACACATTCCCCTTCCTCCACCGGACCACCACTCAGAAAGCACTACAGCTGTGTTCAAGTTTGTTTTTTTTTATTTTAGCTCTTCCAGTAACTAAAAACAAAACGCTCACAATGGAGGTCTGTGTCTGCAGACGGAAGGAAAGCACAAAACTCGCGTTTCGCCCAAGAAAAACACCCGTTAGTTCACACGAATTTGCTCCCTCTGGCAGATTCTTTCAATAGTTATGTTTTATGACTCGGAGCCGCATGAAGTGACTTGTCCAGGTGTCGACATGACACGGTTGGTACAGGTGAGGAACGGCTCCGCTCCTCGCAGACGAACACTTGGCTCCCTCTGCTGGAGGGAAACCTCAGAGAGTTTCCCCTTCAGCACTGATTGCTTCGTAGCACAATCCTGGCTCCTACTTCTTTAAGAGGAATGCCGTTTTTCCTTTTCCTACGGAGTTAAACTAGTCTCGAAAGTATTCACGCAGGAGTGCGACAAGATTTGTAAGCATACAATAAGATCCAAAGCACCAGACTCCAAAAATGATCATTTTATGCACTGTATGTTTGAATTAAACCAACTAAAATGAGGAAATTCAAATTCATGTGGACAAAGTATCAGAAAAACATACTTTCCTAGTAGTTTTTCTCCAAGAAAATGTTAAGTTTTGTGGACTGTATGGCTGAAATAAACACCCTAAAAAGAGTAGATTCTACTTTTTATGGAAAATTTATCAGAAAAAATTTGTATTTTGTCCATTACTCATTGCAAGAGTTCACAGAAAAAATACTGGAAATTAAGTGTTTCTGGTAGTTTTTCCACAAGAAGAATAACTTTGTCATTTTGAGTTGTTTCAGCCATACAGTCCACAAAATTCACATTTTCTTCTGGTGGAAAAACTATCAAAAAAAAGATCATTTCCAATGTTTTTCCAGAGGAAGAATAACTTCCACACTTTGAATAGCTTATTTTTTTTAAACCTACAGTCCACAAAATTGATACTTTTTTTCCCACTTAACAGAAAACTTAGAAAAGAACTGAATTGAGTTCATGCCAATGATTTAAACTAAAATCATCTTATATTCAGAAATGACAGCATTGTAGTCGTCAAACCTTAAAAATAATGCTGTGTGTGATCTCGTGCAATACTGCTGGATGTCACAGTCAGAGTACCGTATGTGTCGTGAATGACTCTCAGCGACTGACAAATCAAATTTTAGCTCAATATCTGTAGAATTGACTGAGTTATAATCATTTTTGTGTTTGCGATGGTGTATTAGCTGTGGCTGCCATCTTAAATTGGACTGACTCCAAAAGTAAATCAATTGTAAAAGGTACATCTAAAGATTACATCAAGATAGTTTCATTAAAATCAATCCAGTGCTTCATGAGATATTTTGCTAACAGACAAACAGGGTGGACTACAAATAGTTACAGGAAAAATTTTAAACTAAGATCTTGTGCAGTTTATTAGAGCTCAGAGTACGTGTTGGGGATTAGTCTCAACTACTACCACACCAAACTTTAGCTGAATATCTGTAAAACTGATTGAGTTCTATCCATTTATGTTTTTTTTAGGTTGGTTGGCTGTGGCAACCATTTTGAATTGGGTTGACTCCGAACGTTAATCAGTTGTAGATGTAGTTCCAGTGATTATTTTCTGCGAGTTTCATTTTAAATCATCCACTGGTTCATGAGATATTTCGCTAAAAGACAGGTGTGTACACACACACATACACAGAGGGGCAGTTTTTTGGAAGCTCTATTATAAAACCAATGTTTTTCTATTCAGCTCGCTTGCAACTGCAGCTTTAAACAAGAGAACAAATGTGAAGATAATACTGAACGAGACTGAAAAGGAGAATTCACAAGGGCAAACAGGCAAACGCGGTTGTCCCATGCATCTGCTGGGTGTTGTCACAGCGACAGATCAGATTAGAGCTTATTGAAGTTAAACTAATGACGTTTCTGGAGAAAAAAAAAGAGGGGGGGGGGGGGGGGGG
>NC_051447.1:5541388-5555652 GCF_001649575.2 Kryptolebias marmoratus | reverse complement strand
GGGGGGGGGGGGGGGGGGGGGGGGTCGGAATTAACTGCTAATCCTCTCTGTCTCTTCAAAGAGGGCCACAACTCGCTCGGTTTCAGAGGCGGTCTTGTCTGGGAATGACAGGAAAGGGCTAAATAACACACACACACCCCAAATAGGAGATCAGCCACCAGGCAGTGTGGTTGCATAAGCATTTGCGTAAGGAGACCATGGCAATAAGACAGGAGCTCCCACACATGCATGCACACACACACACACACACACACACACAAACGTAGATTGAAGAACATGCACACATGATCCAAAACATAATGAAAGCTAACAACCACAGACGGGCAGAAAGACTCACAAAAACACACTCACAGGTTCACACACTGAAGGAACAACACACACTGTTCACACCTGATTAACACGACAACAATTTCTAAAACGTACAGCAGATGGCAAAATATGCTCTCATTGGTTAAATTGTTCTTTTAAGAATTGAGGAGAATATTAAGCTAAGTATTGAGTATCTACACTATTGCCAAAAGTATTCACTCGCCCATCCAAATCATTGAATTCAGGTGTTCCAATCACCTTTATCTCCACAGGTGCATAAAATCAAGCACCTAGACATGCAGACTGCTTCTACAAACATTAGTGAAAGAATGGGTCGCTCTCAGGAGCTCAGTGAATTCCGGCCTGGTACCATGATAGGATGCTACCTGTGCAATAAGTCCAGTCAGGAAATTTCCTCACTACTAAATATTCCACAGTCAGCTGATAGTGGGATTATAACAAAGTGGAAGTGATTGGGAACGACAGGAACTCGACCACAAAGTAGGATGCTGAGGCTCATAGTGTACAGAGGTCATCTACAGACCTCCAAACTTCATGTGGCCTTCAGATTAGCTCAAGAACAGCATGGAGAGCTTCATGGAATGGGTTTCCATGGCAGCAGCTGCATCCAAGTCTTCCATCGCCAAGTGCAAAGAGTCAGATGCAGTAGAGTAAAATACAACGCTACTGGACTCTAGAGCAGTGGAGACATGTCCTCTGGAGGGATGAATCATGGTTTTCTGTCTGGTAATCCGATAGACGAGTCTGGGTTTGGCTGCTGCCAGGAGAAGAGTTCATGTCTGACTGCATTGAGCCAAGTGTAAAGTTTGGTGAAGGAAGGATCATGGTGTGGGGTTGTTTTTCCAGGAGTTGGGCTCGGCTGCTTAGTTCCAGTGAAAGGAACTCTTAATGTTTCAGTGTGAAAGACCTTGACTGGACTGCAGAATCCCGACCTCAACCTGATAGAACACCTTTGGGATTATTTAGAGCGGAGACTGAGAGCCAGGCCTTTTGTCCAACATCAGTGTCTGAACTTACAAATAAGCTTCTAGAAGAATGCTCCAAACTTCCCATAAACTCTCCTAAACCTTGTGAAACGTCTTTCCAGACGAGTTGAAGCTGTTAGAGCTGCAAAAGGTGGAGCAACGTCAGATTAAACCCCGTGGATTAAGAATGGGAGGTCAGTCAAGTTCATATGTGTGAAGGGATTCCAAGGTGCAGTCCCAGAGAGGAGGGGGGCTGATGACTGGGGTTCAGCGTGCTCTGGGACGGTTCGCAGCCAAGAGAGAAACGGCTGGATTGATAGTCTCTTAATCTGAGGTCATCGTTTCCAACCAGAAAAGGGTGAATTGATCCCTTTGGGTCGGAAGTGAAGGACTTCAAGTATCTTTGTGTCTCATTCTCTCACTCCATCCTGTCATCAATTGTTAACGACTGATGAATCAGACTGAATGCTGCAAAGCTGTCATGCAAACTAATGTTCCTGTGGTTTTAATTCAAAACATTATTGCAGATTAAACGTTGCACCATTTCGTTGACCATCCATCCATTTCTCCTCTGTCAGCTGATCTGTAGACAGGCAAGCAGTCCGATCGCTGCCTTGAGAAGGTTGTGCATCATGGCTGACAGCAAGCCTTTATTGGCGCGCGTGTGTGTATGTGTGTGTGTGTCTAACAGGCTGTTCACCATGGCAGAGATGAAGGGTCATAATCACACCACAGAGCCAGAGATCCGACCGGAGTTATTGAGCTGCTGCCGTCATTAGCTGCTCGGAGGAGGACAAAGAAAACAACAACAACACTGCTGCTCTTCCACCTCTAGTGCGCTTTCCCTTCATCAAGATCTGATTTATTCACACAAACACAGACATGAGATTAGGCCAATATGATAAAAGCTGTCATGTAATTCTTCCAACAATATTAAACACATAAACTTTGCAAACAATTTAAGTCAAACAGCTAAAGGGCTCTGAAGCAATGGTTTTTAGAACTCAGCCCTATTGGAGGCATTCTTCACAATTTGAATTTGTGTAAACAAACTAGTCGTCGGAGATTAGATCGCTTTTTCTTTTATTTTTTTAGAGAATTAGCAAAACATTTCCCGTGTACTATATGAAACTCAGACACGAACAGGATGAGGAATTTAACTGACCAAATATGTATCATGTAAGCCTTCGGGGATGACGACTGTTCAGAAAAATTATGTACAAAGGGCATGTAAACATAATACTTTTGCCAGTCCTTAATTCACAGAAGATTACATTTTGCATTTTAGTCCAATTTATTTTAAAAAAAAGCTATATTTAAACATATTTATATATCAGGAAGTATTTTTGTTTTCCCCTCATTAATCTACACTCTGTACCTCATTAGGACAAAGTGAAAACAGAATTTCATATCATTTAGTAAAATTATTAAAAAATACAAAAAATAATACTACATCTTTGATAGTGATCTTTACTTGCTGAAGTGTCTTTGATAGCAGCTCCAGTCTCAAGTCTTTTTGGCTTTGCAGACCTGGATCGAGGGAGTTTTTGCCATTGTTTGCTAATCCTCTCGAGCCCAGTCAGCTTGGATGGGGATCGTCAGTGGAGCCATTTTCAGGTCTCTCCAGGGCTAAGGTTAGACATCTGAGCGGTCCGCTCCAGGATATTTAGAGTTGTCTCTCAGCCACTCCTGTGTTGTCTTCTCTGTGTGCTTTGGGTCTTTGTCATGTTGGAAGGTGAACGTTCTGCTCGGTCTCTGTTCTGTCGATCAGGTTTTCATTGAGATTATCTCTGGTTTTTGCTTCATTCAGCTTCCAGCTTCTTCCAGTCCAGTCAACAAACACTTCAGAGACCAGAGAATGTTGTTTCCCACAGTCAGAGTCCTTCAAACACCTTTCCAGTGTTTCGCTCTGAAGAGAGGCTTCTGTTGAGCCACTCTACCATAAAGACCGGCTCAGCGGAGGCCTACAGTTCTGGTTTCCTTTTGGAACTTAGTCCCCTCTTTACATAAGATCTCTAAAGCTCAGAGTGACCCTTGGGTTCTTGGAGTCTTGTTCACAGGTGATGACAGGATGGAGTGGGAGAGCAGTTGATGGATCAGGGCTTTGTTCAGCAGTAATGAGGGCGTTGCATCAGTTTGTTTTGGTGAAGAAAGAGTTTAGTCCAAAGGTAAAGCTTTCAATTTACTGGTCTGTCAATGTTCCAACACTCACCCATGGTCATGAGGTATGGATCAGACAATCGAGATTCTGGATAGAAGCAGCTGAAATGAGGATCCTCATGTGGCCAAGTTCAGCCTTATAAATAGGTTGAGGAGCTCCATTATCCAGGGGGAGCTTGGCTTGAGCCGGAGCTCCTCAGTATCTAAAAGAGTCAGAGCTGAGATGGTCCAGGCTTGTGATCAGGCTGAAGCTTTGGAGGTCTTCCAGGCATGCCACACTGAAAGGAAACCCTGGGGCGGACGTAGAACTTGTTTGAGGGATTATTTATCCTCTCTGGCCTGAAACTGGATTGTTGCCTCGGCGACCCGACCACGGATAAGCAGTAGAAGATGGATGGATGAACTCAACTCAAGATGGGAACATCTCAGCAGTGCTCAAGAAAACTGTACGGCACCTGAGCTACATTTCAAACATCTCAATAGCCTAATTTATTAAGTTCTAGTTACAGACTGTAACATCTAAAGTTTATAGGAGATTCAGGAGACCTCATTTAGTTACTTGGTTATCTTCTATACCAGTAACAAATCCTGAGTTTATAAAAAAAGATAGCTTCTCACATGGATTTACACTTCCACGGTACCAGAAAATAAGCAGAGTAAAATAGATGTAATTAAATAAACAGCAAACACAAACAAAAAGTTGTGACCAAGTGACTGTGTTGTCCTGGTTACATAAAAGTTAACCCCAAGAAATACATGAAATACTTTCCTTTTAAAATGTTGAAAGCTCCCCTTTCAAAGAAAGGGTTTTATTTTTAGTATTCACCTCACAACACAAACGGCATTCATTTCAAGCCCATGTCAGACTTGGTAGCTTCGATTTTCATCGGAGCATGAACTGATTGCCTCCCTGTGCTCGAGGTTACGTAAGGCCAGCTGTGATGACGGGCAGCAAAGGAAAGGCCGTCAGACTACATTGATCTGCCATGCTGCAGTTACATGGAATACATTCAAAGATCCTTGTTGCTAAATGAGATTTCTGCCTGTTGGAAAATCAAAAAAAAAAATCTGACATTTCAGTAAATGAGCATAATTATAACAAATGAGGCTAGTTAAAACTGTATGGATCAGAAGCAATGCACCAATCACACCAGGCTGCGTACAGAGAGGACAGCCAATTCATCATGATGAAGCTGCTGTACAGTTATGAAACTATAATACTGTGTGATGATTAAGAAAAGTGCAGTTTGCAGCACTGAAGACAGCTAAAGAAGCTTGTTTTTTTAATATTTTAACATGTCTGCCCATAGTGCTTGGGAGAAAACACTGAAAAACCTATCAGAATTAAACATCTTGTGCTACTTTAACAAAAACGCTGATTATCCATAGGTTTAGCTACAGAATATCATGTAAACAAGGTCAGATTTCAGCTGCAACAATGTGTACTTGGTTTGTTGTGTGAAGCACAGCAAGCCAAATTCAGCTGAAGTCTTAACAGAGAAACGTGACTTATTTTTAAATGACAACCAATCAATACGGAGGATTATCTGATTAAGTAACAGTTTTAATTAAAATCCTTTTTTTAAATTAAAGTTATGCACGCAGATGGTGCCTGGTAGACACATTAGGTAGTATTACCAACACTTGGATTTTGATAGAGGTTGAATTGTTGACATATAAAGCAGTAACTCAGAATGTGGAGTGTACAGATGTCACCGTGGCTCAATGTTGGGACCAACAGGTCCACTACATGAGGCCACCTACACGTGTTCTGAGGGTTCTGGTCGCCCAAGACGGACCACATTACTGTGTAAAGAAGGATCGTTGTATTGTGCACTTAATGATACAGAACCCATGAGATCTGGCATCAACCAGCCTACGAGTTCACTGTCTGGTGTTGGATTTAAGCTGCTATTATGCTAACTCTTACAGCTTGTTGCAAACGTTTATTTCAAAACACCATTACCTTGAAAATAGAGGAAACTGGTGTCACTTCTGAGGTACAATAACGATGACTGACTGCGTCATGTCCTATTCCCCTCCAAAAAAAGAAAAAAAAAAAGTGCTACCAGCCCATGTCTTTTTTTAACAAACATAATGGTAAGGGGGGAGCTAACGTACACAACTGGGCGACGACTTGAAGAAACAAGTCTATTTGATTAAAGAGCACGAAAAAAATTAAACATAAAACACTCGGTTTCAAGGATTTAATTAAAAATGCATTAAACTGTAAGAGCAGTATGGACATCTAAAATTTAGTGGTTTTGGACTTTATAACAATGCGGTACACCTTGAAACTGGTTATCGGTCCAGTTCTAGTTCGGAGTGGTGCTCTAAATGAGAGGTATAAACTGATGACAAGTGGCATCTTATGTTCAGCATTAATTCTCCATTCTGCAACCTTGGTTCTGTTTTTCAGGATGTCATCTGCAAAACTGGAAACGTAGCCAAAGACGTTGTGCTAGCTGCTTGGATTATTAACAGCAGCTAAAATGTCCTAGAAGTAGTCAGTCGTGCATCGTAACATTTTCTTTTAACTCTATAAAAATTACGCAAATTGGAAGGTGGGTAGGAGGGCAAGAGTTGTCACAGGATGTTAAATGAAGAAGCAAGTTGCATCATAGCTATGCAACAGGAAGTGACATTTGTGTACCTGACCCTTCACATAAATGAGAAAACCTCAATATTTATTGGGATATTCACTTAAATTGCAGCTATTCCACATTTTATGTCCTGCTGCAGTTCTTGGGTGATCCTAAAACAGACAGAGCCCACCTGTTACCTTTCACCCCGTAACTATAGAAACAGACCTGTGTTCTATTACCAGATGGAAGCTGGAAGGAAACGGAGGAAAGATGTGAAGACGTTAAAAAGATGCAAGCGAGCGGGAGGAAACCAGGAGGTGACGGAGATGGAAATGAGGCGTGAGAGAAGAGGGAAGGAGGCAAACGAAGTGAAAAAAAAAAAAGTAGAGGGCCAGATGGTGTGAGAGGGAAAAATACGATGCAGAAGTGGATGGAGGTGTGAGAGAGGCACAGGTGTCATCAACGAAATTCAAAACAGGGTCACACCGGAGACGGACCGTGGCACAGTTTCTCAGAACTACGAGTGTCTTCAGATTTTAAAGATGGCACATCGATTAAAGTTTGGTTTCAAACAACCAAACTCAGAGCTTGCTATATAAGCTCACATTTAACAGGTCTCTTTACCAGTACATGCATGAATCAACTTGTTTACCCAATTAGTGATTTATTACAACTGTTTAAAGCCACAAATGTTTAACCTGCCGGGCACATAATAATGCTGAAAGTAATTAAGCCACAAGTACACAAGGGTTATTATTTTTTCCTGTGCAACAAAGCGACGGAAACAAACAGGTGGCGGCTGACGCCTAAGTAACAGAAAATAACTGGTTTTACCACTGAAGCTAAACGGCTTAACCAGAATTAGGGCCTCGGGAGTCTGGCCAACGAGGATTTCCAGTGATGTAACAATCTGCCGAATTAGTTCTGCGAAAAGGTGAAATCGTTTCTTAATTTACCATCTGCCTGTACAGACGAACAGATGTACTCAAAGTTGTTTTTTTTTAAAGCCAGGTAGCTGAGATCTTCACGTCTTGTATTTAGTGTGAAACCATCACGCTGTTCAATACAAAGAGTTTTGTTTTCTTGTAAGTATTTTAGAAGTTGTTTTTTTTTTAACAAAAATTGCGACAACTTACCTTGCATGTTAACAATTAGATGAACTTAGTTAGATTTTCTTGTGAGTTAGGGGACAAAAAAAATTCCAGGCCTAACTCAAGTGTGAAAAATCGATCACTACAGCAGCGGCAGGGACGTTCAGCTTCTTGCACTGGAGCTTCTTTGTGTTTTTGTTAGCGTCTGTCTGTCTGCGCACTTCTGAAAGGATTTTCAGGAAATGTTCAGAAACATTTTCAGCTTTGAAAGCTTGAACTCCTCACGCTCTGCTCTTTAAAGTCTCGGATGAGATGTGAAACGTCTTTCAGCTACAGAAGACAAGTTCACTTCTTTTTCATTTTTAACCTTTTTTTTGGCTTTGCCGTGTCCTGGACGACTGAGAATCTACACCAGCATAGGTACAATTTTGAGTTACCCTTAAACCTAACATGCGTGTGTTTTTTGGAGCGTGGGAGGAAACCAGAGTACCTCAAAAAAATGCACGCAAAAACATGTAAACTCCACCCAGAAAGGCTGGGAGGTGAACCTGCGACCTACTGACTGTGATGCAACAGCTCTAACAAGTGTGCCGCCATGCCACCCGAAGTTTAAGAGTGTCATAAAATCAAAATGCTAAGAAGTGCAATTTAAATTGAATCAGCAGTGACATTTATAAAGCTGTAAAATGGCAGGTTGGAACAAAAAAAAGTATTGTATTGGTTATATGGCAAATAAAGACTTGCCCCTCTGATACCAGCTTACCTTTACACACATACTGATTATTTAACTCTGTGACTACCATCTTTAGCGGCTCAGAGATAAAACAGTGGCAGCTTCTGGTGCTGACACATACATTGTGTGCATTTCTAATTGTTTCAAAATTGTTGTTAGAGTTCTAATGCTACAAATAAAAATATATATAATAAAAGGGTCAACTTTTTTTAACCTAATGTAACAACATTGTCTCCCACAGATGAAGCATTTAGGAGTTTGTGTTCTCGTCAGCGGTACTGAAGAACAAATCGTGTTGGAAAAACACCGACACCCATTGAGGACAGAGATAAACTCACAGCTGCATCACCAGGTAGAGGTGGTCTGGGCTCTCGTAGATGTCCTCCAGCGCCACAATGTTTTCATGCTTGATCCTGTGAAGCAAAGACAAACCGTGAGAGGAGCTTTTCGTTTCTCACATCGCGCTAAATGACACTTATTCCTAATATTTTGCTCCTGAGCTGCAGAAACCCTGCTTCACGGTGACGTCTCAGTGAACGAGTAACTCCGGGGAAGTTTTGGTTTGCAGCAACAAATAGCAAACAGTATTTAGAGCTTAAACTGAGACAGTTTTGTAAATTCATACTTCCACTTCCCTGCCAGCACAAACTTGTCAAAAACATGAATCGATAATCTTTTTTATCCTCCATCTTTTCTCCCATCACACCTTCTGCTCATTTCTCTTGTTTCTCCTCTCACCTCTCCATGGTTACAGCAGCATGAGGAGGGTGCTTCATAGATATATGTGTGTGTGTGTGGACGTGCAGATTCATTATCCTCATGCTTTATATCATGTAAGAACACAATTAAATCTGTGGGGGTGTTTGGTTTATTTATCTACGGCATTGTAAATCAAGGTAATTCCCCCGGGTCTGACACACAAACACACATACGCGCAGCAGGTGTTCAGGTGAGGGATGAACACTTACTCAGGAGCGTACGAGCTCTACGGCGACAGGCAAGCAACGAGCCGCAGAGCTAAGACGTGACACGCACCGACGTGAGTGCAGGTTGAAAGGGGATAATGTGTGTATTTAAGCCCGGCCTGGGATAATAAAGGGCTGGCAGACAACAGTCAGAGTGCATTCACGAAAAGCCTTTCTTCCATTTCAGGCGTGACGCTGCAGTTCGCTGTTCTCATTCATGACTCCCCCCAACCCCCCCTCGGTTACACGGGTCCTGCTCTACACATCTGTGGTTGGCTGCACACTGACAGATAGAGCTTTTCTCTTGATTTCTATCTCTGTATTTCCTTTGTATTAAATCATGTTGGATTGTTGAATCACACGCCATCTGAGTGAGAACTCATTTTCTGTTCAATACCTGACTCAGGTGTGTGTGTGTGTGTGCGTGCGTTTATGGAGGGAGGATCATGGTGTAGGGTTGTTTTTCAGGAGTTGGGCTTGGCTACTTAGTTCCAGTGAAAGGAACTCCTAATGCTTCAGCAGACCAAGACATGTTGGACAATTTCATGCTGCCAACTTTGTGGCAACAGAGTGGCAACTTCCTGTTCCAACACGACTGAACACCAGGGCACAAAGCAAGGTCCATTAACACACATATGGGTGAGTTTGGTGTGGAAGAACTTGACTGACCTGCAGAGTCCTGACCTCAACCTGACAGAACACCTTTGGGATGAATTAGAGCAGAGACTGAGCCAAAATCAGTGATCAGTGTCTGACCTCACAAATGTATGACTCAGGGACATGTAAAGAATTCAATAACTGTTTTAAGATTGCAGTTACAGATGTCATGAGGTTCTGGAATGCTTGGTGGCCAATGAGCAATCCTTGGTCTCCCCCAAATGCACTTCTACCTGTTTTGGGCAACTGGAACCTTCACCTGAATGGGTGCCCTCCTGTACCCATTGGTTCCAACATCAGGTCACACTGTCACCTGTACACCCCCACATGCTAGACAATTTTACAATATGACCACCTGCCAACACCTATCCAAAGAATATCCGATTTCACTCTAATCGAAGACATTTTTTACTTCGATTTACGATACAAGAACTAACGCACAGTCCAATACTTTTATCGTACATAATTGGAGAGGGCGGTATGCGACAATGATCATTATCTATAAAAATGTGGTTTTTATTCCAAATTGGTCCATCTGTAATAATAAAAATATATGAAATATAGATGATATAGACTCCTACGCAAGCATGTAACCACACAGTTACAGAGAAATATCAAAATGGTCCGCTTGTGTTTGAAGAGACAATAGAGAAATATGATGCAATTAAATCAAATGAGTTTGCTAATTTGGCTCTACTGTGTAACATTAGAGAAAATGAGAATTGCCACCAGTAATAAGGGAGAGACGCTGACATTCATTTAGATAAATGGATGTCATTACTGCAAACAATTGAGAGCATCGCTGACAGTTCCTGCCATCCTGCGCCGCGAGAGACACCGAGCTGGCTTCGGAGGGAAATCAGCTGGACCACTTTATGGTTCGAGACAGGAAGATGTGGCTTTTATGAGAGAGAAAACTGAGCTTTTTCCGAGAACTCTGTGGCAGCAGATGGTGGAAAGAATGGCAACTTTGGTCTTGAGCAGTGAAGAAAGTGGGAATCTCAGTCGCACCATCTCGACTGTTCACCTTCTAATTATTTCCTGTGGTGCAAAGAAGGTTAGCACTTTTTGTTTTTTTTTTAACCTACGAATTGATTGCAGTTCTGCATTATGAGTCAGTTTCGACAACCAAGGCCACCTTCACACTGGATGAGGACCTTGTCACGATGTAAAACTTTAGCCAAATCTGGGGTCAAGGCAAGGTCTTCATGTGTGTTTTAAGACCAAAGTTGGCTTCCCGCAATGTGATAGGTCCATAATGGTTTTGAGCATGAACAAAACATCTGTATTAAAGTTGTGCTAGTTTATCATCATGGCAGTAATGTATCAGGGTCCTTGGTGGAGCATATCCATGGTGTAGGATGCTGTGATTGTTGCGCGGAGTAGGACAGCTGTTATCCGCCGGAGATTTCAGGCTTTACAGTGCCTTCAGCTGGGGGACAGATGGCAGAAACGTTGCAGAGTAAGCTAACGCTGTTGTTTATATTCCTATCTTCGCTCTTTATGCTTGATCTGGTCACACCCACGACCAATGAGTGAACAGGAGCTAAGCTTGCTCCGCCCACAAAGCAGGGCTGGCCCAGCTGGCCCGACTCCGAAGCAGCTATATTAGCCTATCAGATAGGCTAATATAGCTAATATAGATACATACAGCATGTGTTGCCTTCATTATAAAGCTTATATAAGACTTTTAATTTTTTGCGACTCCAGACATATTTGTTTTTTGTTTTTTTGGTCCAATATGGCTCTTTCAACATTTTGGGTTGCCGACCCCTGGTGTAGGGCATGTACCCTGGCATGGCTTTGTCACTGAGAATTTAAAGCAGGACTGCCCTCCTCTAGTGCCTAATCTATGGGAGAGATTGTGACTGTTATGGAAGATGGAATTTAGTGATATGTTTTCATTAGGTGCAGCAGAAATGTCATGTAGAATTGTGTCTGAATACATTAGGACACCAAGTCACGCCGCCTTCCCAGTGATAAAACTTCAGCTCTACCAAGGTTGGTGACCTTGGTCCCTTTTGCCGATGAGCTTTGTTTAAAAGGCGTTCTCTTACCATTTTAGGGTAGACTTCATCTACCACTTGGAGTCATCTCATCCCTGGGATTTTCTGCTCGACAAAAAAATCAATAAGCTGTCTCCCTTACCATTCCGGTTATGACAGAGATGGATTTAGCGGAGTCATGGGAACAATCTAGTGCAAACTGATACGTGTATTTGCATCCCGAATGGTCCAAGAAAGTCAGACCAGGCGAGTGTATAAGAGGAGCAGAAGATACCGAGAAAATAAAGTATGCGATGTACAAAATAAAAATGTTCAAAATAGAACACCATGTGGAAAAGGACAGTGGTCATTTGGAAAGAACTTGGTGTGGCTGGAATTCACTGAGCTCCTGAGAGCGACCCATTCTACAAACTAATGTTTGTAGAAGCAGTCTGCATGTCTAGGTGCTTGATTTTACACACCTGTGGCCATGGAGGTGATTGAAACACCTGAATTCCATGATTTGGATGGGTGAGTGAATACTTTTGACAATATAGCTTCCATCAGGGACATCCTACGTCTTGAAGTCTTACCCCTCCTGAGACAGCACCCTGGGACAGTCTTTCAACAAGACAACACCAAACGGTGCCTTTCTTGGCAGTGTGTTTTTTTTTCCAGCACCTTTAAATAATAATCATAATAACAAACCTGTTTCTGTCACTGAAGTTTATTTTGAAAGGATTATAAAGTGGAAACTATAATCAAGGTCAGCTTTATTGCTAGAACACATGTATCCCCCTCAATATGGACCTATTGGACTAGAAAAAAATGATGGAATATAAAGATCCCCGGCTAGCAGGATTAGCAGCAGCACATGTCTCTGTACCTGAAGCCTCCGTTTCATTAGAGGGGTTTTCAGCTGCAGGACTTCAGGTGAGTGCCCAATTTTGATCTTCATAGTTGAAGAATGGGCAACTTTTAATAGCCTTTTATGTTTACTTCACATTTATTCTTTGTTTCGCACCGAAGAGAAACGAAACTGCTAACAGTTTAGCAGAGGCTGCAAGCAGGTCAAGCTGCTTCTTATGCAACGCAGGCCGCTGACTGAAAATTAAAAAAAAATCACCCGTGGGCGTTATTAATAGTTGATTGAAAAGGTCGACATAATTCACAGGAAGTAGATCACAGATCTAGTTTGTATGCACAACTGCCGAGCACGATCATTAAATCAGAAGTACAGATTTACAAAAAAAAGAAAAACATTTTCTTAGCTAGTTGAAATATGGTCTTATAGTTTCAATGATAGCACAGAACGATGTTTATACTTTTTGGGAGCTAACATGCGTCTCTGCAAACGCATTCTCAATTCTTCCTCACACTCTTCTTCCCTCTCCCCCCCCCCCCACACACACACACACACACACACCCACCACCTCACCCCCACCCCGCAGAGAACTATAATGGGTTATGAGAACGACACTAAAGACATTACTCATTTAAAAGCTTTCTTTAGGGGATACTTCTTTCATCTACTTTATGTTAATGGCTCAAGTAAAACAAAATTAAAAGCCCAGCATTCCTTGAGCAAACACATATCACGCACTGGTTTTTCATGCCCAAGTGTTAAACTAAGATCATTCGGTTTTGGTGAACCCTGTAAATGACATGATGCGCAGTCTCATGGGATGTGCGGGTTCTGAAGAGATACAGGTAATCAGCCACTACCACGTCAAACTTTAAGTCAATATCGGAAAACTTCACTAAGTTCTCGCCATTTTTGGGTTTGCTAAGGTCGCTTAGCTGTGGCAACCAGCTTGAATAAACTAGACTCCAAATGTTCATTACTTGTTGATGTAAATGAATTGAAAAAAATCCATCCATCCTGCATGTTTTACGTGTTTCCTTGCTCCAACACACCTGATTCAGTGGTTAAATCACCTCTTCTTGTTCTGCAGAAGCCTGTTAATCAGCCACTGATTCAAATCAGGTGTGTTGGAGCAGAGAAACAAGTTAAACCTGCAGGATGGTGGCTCTCCAGGACCAGGGTTGCCCACCCCTGGACTAGTCCTTTGCTACATTTAGCTAGCCTATTGTTACTTTAACCTTTAGCTGGCTCTTAGTTGTTTGTTTTGCTAGTGTTAAACTTCTTTTAGCTTTAAGCTAATGTTCTGCTTTTTTAGCTTTGACAATTTAGTTTCAGCTGCTTCAGCACTAAATGATTGAACTACGTTTTCTGAGAAAATGTAATTTCTTCAGTAGATATATTTGCTTCAAGCGAACAGGTGTAACATCACCCACCATCAGAGGCAACAGGGCAATAATGTTTTTGCTGTGTGTGTGTGTCTGTCATGTTAGCAAAATATTTCATGAACCGATGGATGGATTTTTTTCAATTCATTTACATCAACAACATGATAGAAAAAAAATGCTAAAAGTAGCTAAAATCACTAAGTAGCACAATGGTAGGTAAAAACTAAAAGAAACTAAAGAAAAAATTACAAAAACAAACTACATTTAAAGCGCCCATCTCCTGAATGAGCTGAACAATTTGATAAATGAATATCTACAATAATGAAGAATAATAGGATCCAGGAAAACAATAGAGAGAAAGCTGAATTCATTCATTCATTCATTCATTCATTCATTCATTCGTCAGCCCCATCACCGTATGACAGGTGCGACTGCACCAGTTTCCCAGCAGCAGCCCGAGAAGCTGAAAAACGTCACGTTTGTGCTTTGGACGGCACATTCTGCTGCTAAACATAGACATCTTCTGTCATTATCGGGCCTCCA
>NC_051447.1:5537418-5541357 GCF_001649575.2 Kryptolebias marmoratus | reverse complement strand
GGGGGGGGGGGTATCGCGCGACGCCACGCCGTGATGGAAACGACTGCCACCAACGAACGCCCCATTTGGTTCCAATCCACCAATGATCTCGCAGCTGGACCAGAAGGAGCGCAGCTGTAATTGGGCGCCGAGCTCATGCTGATTCACAAAATGGAAGCGCACGCTCGCCAAAACAAGCAAACAAACAAAAAAATATTGAAATCTGTTTGCCAAGAATGAATTACTTCCAGCTCTATTCAGGATGTTTGTGTGAAAAAAGAACAAAACAAGAAGGTAAAGGCGAAGGCGGAGTGATAATGTTTTTATCCACGTGTGTGTTCATTAGTCTGTACTGTTAGCAAAATATCTCATGAGCCACTGGGCAGCTTATAATGAAACTTTCTGAAAGTTATCATTAGGTTGACATCTACAAAGGATTACCTGTTGGAGGTAACTCGATTCAAGATGGCTGCCACAGCAAAACAATCTTGGCAAACACAAAAATGGCTATAACTCAGTCAATTTTGCAGATATTCAGCTAAAACTTGGTGTGGTAGTAGCTGAGATTGCTACTCATCTTCTACTTTGAGCACTAACTGATCGTGGGAGATCTGTTGCCCACTGACTATGAGAGCCAACACTGTCTGTCTGTTAGCAAAATATCTCATGAACCACTAAACAGATTTTAATGAAATTTTCATAAAGTAATCAATCGATGTATATTTACAACTGATTAACATTTGGAGTCAACCCCATTTAAGATGGCCGCCACAGGCAACTGACTGTGAAAACACAAAAATGACTATAATTCAGCCAATTTTACAGATATTGAGCTAATTTTCGGTGCGGTAGTAGCTACGCTTACACTCTAACATATACTTTCAACAAAACACATTGAACAGCATCTTTCCTTAAAACCTTGGCATTAAAGCCTTTAAATCAACCCTGTTTGTCTGTTAGCAAAATATTTCATGACCCACTTAACCGATTTTGAAGAATTTTTCAGCAAATAATCCTTAGATGTGCGTCTATACCAGATTAACTTTTGGAGTCAATCCAATTAAAGATGGCTCCCGCAGTGGGCCGACATCCCAACACAAAAATGGCTACACCTCAGTGAATTTTACGAACATTTAGCTCAAATTTCTTGTAGCAGTAGCTGACAGTCATTCACAACACATACTCCGAGTGCTAACAGATCACACAAGGTGTCGCATGAGATTGCACATGTTATTATCAAGATTTAACCAAATTGGCAAAAACTTTGCCATTTCTCATCATACGATGGTCTTAGTTTAAAACTTTGACATAAAAAACAGCCGGCGATGTCCGTTCCTTCAAGGAATGTTGGCTTCTTAATTGTTTGGATTATTGTGCAGTCGGAGTGTGCATGTTTGATCGTGACCTGGGGGCGGGGGGCAGGGAGGTGGTTTGGGAGAGGGGGTGATTTTGTGTTGAAGGAAAGAGAAGGGGAGATGCACGGTTGCCCCGGTAACCAGGAATTAGTAGGCTTGTGTGTGTGTGTGTGTTTGTGTTTGTGCGTCGGCGCTCACTTCCTCAGCACGGCGATCTCGTTCTCGATGCTGCTCTCCTTCCCCTTCAGAGCCTTCTTAGGGATGCACTTCACCGCAAACATGCGGCTGCTCTGCTTCTCCTGGGCCAGGACCACCTCGGAAAATGCCCCCCTGACAACACGGAGAAACACAGTCGGGTTATTCACCAAGAGTCACATCGAGCACTTTCAGAGGGTGGTTTTGACAAGCCCGGGGCGCCAGAGCTTTAAACTAAGACCATCGTTTCACTCTCAGAGTACCTGTTGTAAATGACTCTCCTCTACTAACACATCAAACTTTAGCTGAATATCTCCAAAGCTGAGTTAGAGCTACTTCTGTGTTCGCCGATTTCGGTTCACTGTGGGAGCCATCTTGAACTGGTTTGACTCCAAATGTAAATCAGGTTTCGCTATACATCCGAGAATAACATTCTGAAAGGTTCATCAAAAACCATCTCGTGGTTCATGAGATATTTTGCTAACAGACAAACGGGGTTGACTCCGACATCTAATGACGAACTGTTGAGCAAAGATCGAATGCAATGAAAAGTACTCGCAGTATGCTTTATGGATGACTCACAGCTACTGCCACAACAAATCTTAGGCTCAACGTCTGTAAACTGACTGAATTAGAGACGTTTTTGTGCGTGTAAAGTCAGCTCTGTGTGGTGGCCATTTTAAATTGCGCCATCTCCAAAAGCTAATCAGTTGTGGCTGTACATCCAATGATCACTTTCAGAGAGTTTCATTAAAATGTGCCCAGTGGTTCCTAAAATATTTCGCCAACAGACACACGGGCAAAAACGCGACATTATTCAAGTACAGTTTTCCAAACCTGTTGCTTTGACATTTTAGGACTTCACCTACGTTGTCTGAAAGATGAAGAACAACTGACGGTCATTAGCATCATTACTGTTCAGGGAAAAATAATTGGACTTGTAAATTCAGCTCCTGAATGTAAGTGTGTGTGTGTGTGTGTGTGTGCGCCCGTCATGAAGACAGGCAGTGGGATGAATGAAGATGAGCCTATTGGTGAGTTAATCTGCCTGAAGAGAGCGCTGCTTCCTTTGTTTATCTGCCCTCAGACTCACCGACATGTTGGAGTAAACACGTTTGCAAAACGGACTCGAAGATTCCAAAATCCATCAACTTCCTTTGTTAAAATCCAAACACAATTCCTTTCTGGAACAATCCGAACGGACAGAAATGCTGACGTTCTGACGCAGAAACCGTATATATGTGGGAGGAGAACCGAGCTAAAAAGAAACGGCCGAGATTTACCACAGTGGCTCGTTAGGCTCACCGTCAGGCAGACAGGAACGCAGAGCAGAAAGTAAGCCTCGAACAGCTGCCGCGCTAAAACGACAGGTCATGCTGAAAAGAATAATAATATTTGAATTGTTGGCAGGCTGGAAATTGCGAGTAGATTGGAAGAGAATGAGTTTTCGTTGTGGACAAGTTGTGGGCAATTACGGCTCGCAAAACTGCACACTTGGCTGCGCACATTATCTTCTCCTAAACGTGAGTCGTCCTCACGTTTAGGATTTAACCTGCAGGAGACCAATTGTTGTTTTTTTTAATGTGACCTTTCTGGCAAAACGAGTCATAACGAGGGGTCTTTTATTTCCCCCCTAGTTAGCAACGAGTACCGGTTTCAAAACGCCATTTTCATTGTTCTGGAGCGATGTCGTCGGGAATTCGCCCCCCATATTTCATGAAGGGAAACCCCCGCAGCTTCACAATGATGTCACACATTGTTCGAAGAACAGTAAAGAAGCATTATTTTATTTTACCATAAAAATAGCTCTCTTGTTATGACTCAAGAGCTCTACAATCTTGTTAGACCCTTTGGTGAAGCAGGATAAAGCTTGAATTTTCAAATATCGGCTCCGTGAAAAAGAACAAAACCGGCAAAAGAAGTTCGACACAAATCTGTTCCACTGTGAAGTAAAAAGAAAAAAAGAGATGTTAGCTGACATTTTAAGTCACTTTTTGAGGATAATATAATAAAAGCAGTCACGACATTTAGACTTTTCAATGGAGTTCTGTAAGAAAAAAAAACCTGCCTATTTGGGGAAATGAAACTTATATATTTTTTATATTTTTTTAATCATCACCCGCCAAGATTTGGCGTGCGTTTGGGTGAGTGCGACTGCGCCGCGAGTGTGTTGTCAGCTGTGAAGAAGCTCTCCGGCTGCTGCCACATGTGAGCCCTGCCTTGCAGAAAGCCCCGGAGTCGTTCTGAGAGAGGCGCTTCTTTCCTTTTTTCCCCTGTTTTTATTTTTACGAGCCGCTTATCAGCCCCGAGGCAGAGCGGTCTTCAGTGCCGACACGGCAGCGCTCGCAGGAAGACGAAACGGTTCGTCGCTGCCTTCGCTGCAGTCATTACGTCTCGTCCCCCCCCCCCC